>NW_026989059.1:0-54679 GCF_030222135.1 Aotus nancymaae
TGCTGTGTGTTCATTCATATAAGAGACTTGAATATATGTTCAGATTCAGCTAGTTAGCAACACGTTTCTTCCAGGAGCTGTGTTTGCCTATTCCAGAGTATACTGGAGTATAAGATGTAAAGACAAATGTCTCATTCCAAAAGAAAAACGGATGATCTAATGGAATGGTTGTCAATGTGTGCATTCAACTTACTGAGCTAAACTGCTGTTTGTATGCAGCAGTTTAGAAAACATTTCTGTGTAGATTCTCAAACAGACATTTCCAGCAAAATACCGGCCTATAAGAAATAGCAGTAAGACTGCGTCTAAAACTCAGAGGGAACGTTTCTTTCAAACTGCTCTGCAGTGTGTTCGTTCACCAAAGGTCGTTGAATCTATGTTTGGATTCAGCGAGTTTGAAACACGTTTATTCTAGGAGCTGCATTTCGGTATTCCAGAGTGTATGGGAGTAAATGCTGTAAAGAGAAATATCTGTTTCTAAAACCAAAACGGAGCTATCTAACAGAATGGTTGTGAATGTGTGCATTCAACTTAAAGGGTTAATCTGCTCTTCTTAGGCAGCAGTTTAGAAACCCTTTATATGCAAATTCTAAAATCAACATTTGCAGCAAAACACCAGCCTAAAAGAAGTAGCAGTAAGACTGCATCTATAACATAGAAGAAACGTTTTCTTCAAAATGCTCTGCTCTGTGTTCATTCACCTAAGAGTCTTGAGTATATGTTCAGATTCAGCGAGTAAGAAACACGTTTCTTCCAGGAGCTGCATTTGCATATTCCAGAGTGTACTGGAGTATAAGGTTTAAAGTGAAATATCTGGTTCTAAAACAAACACGGAGCCATCTAACAGAATGGTTGTCACTGTGTGCATTCAGCTTATTGAGATAAACTGCTGTTTCTATGCAGCAGTTTAGAAAAGATTTTTGTGCAGATTCTAAAACAGACATTCCCAGCAAAATACCGGCCTCTAAGAAATAGCAATAAGACTGCGTCTAAAACTCAAATAAAACGTTTCTTTCAAACTGCTGTGCTGTGTGTTCGTTCACCTAAGGGAGTTGAATCTATGTTTAGATTCAGTGACTTAGAAACACGTCTATTCTGGGAGCTGCGTTTGGCTATTCCAGAATGAATGGGAGTATATGCTGTAACTAGAAACATAGGCTTCTAAAACCAAAACGGAGCTAGCTAACAGAATGAATGTGAATGAGGGCATTCAACTTAACGAATTAAACTGCTCCACTTATGCAGCAGTTTACAAAGCATTTATATGGAATTTCTAAAACCAACATTTCCAGGAAAACACCAGCCTAAAAGCAGTAGCAGTAACAGTGCATCTATAACATGGAAGAAATGTTTTTTTCAAACTGCTCTGCTGTGTGATCATTCACCTAACAGACTTCAATATATGCTCAGATTCAGCGAGTTACAAACACGTTTCTTCCAGGAGCTGCGTTTGCATATATCAGAGTATACTGGGGGACAAGATGTAAAGAGAAATATCTCATTATACTTAGAAACCCGTTTCTTTTAGGAGCTGCGTTTGGATATTCCGGAGTGAATGAGAGTATGAGCTGTAAAGAGAAATAACTGCTTCTAAAACCAAAAGGCAGCTATCTAACAGAACGGTTGTCAATGTGTGCACTCAACTTCCAGAGTTAAACCCGTGTGTGGATTCAGCAGTCTGCAAACCCTTTCTGTGCAGAGTTTCAAAACAGGCGTTTTCAGCCCAATACCGGCATATGGAAGAAACAGCAGAAAGCACAGGGAAATATCTGCTTCTAAATCCAAAACGCAGCTATCTAACAGAACGGTTGTCAATGTGTGCACTCAACTTCCAGAGTTAAACCCGTGTGTGGATTCAGCAGTCTGCAAACCCTTTCTGTGCAGAGTTTCAAAACAGGCGTTTTCAGCCCAATACCGGCCTATGGAAGAAACAGCAGAAAGCACAGGGAAATCTCTGCTTCTAAATCCAAAACGCAGCTATCTAACAGAACGGTTGTCAATGTGTGCACTCAACTTCCAGAGTTAACCCGTGTGTGGATTCAGCAGTCTGCAAACCCTTTCTGTGCAGAGTTTCAAAACAGGCGTTTTCAGCCCAATACCGGCCTATGGAAGAAACAGCAGAAAGCACAGGGAAATATCTGCTTCTAAATCCAAAACGCAGCTATCTAACAGAACGGTTGTCAATGTGTGCACTCAACTTCCAGAGTTAAACCCGTGTGTGGATTCAGCAGTCTGCAAACCCTTTCTGTGCAGAGTTTCAAAACAGGCGTTTTCAGCCCAATACCGGCCTATGGAAGAAACAGCAGAAAGCACAGGGAAATCTCTGCTTCTAAATCCAAAACGCAGCTATCTAACAGAACGGTTGTCAATGTGTGCACTCAACTTCCAGAGTTAAACCCGTGTGTGGATTCAGCAGTCTGCAAACCCTTTCTGTGCAGAGTTTCAAAACAGGCGTTTTCAGCCCAATACCGGCCTAGGGAAGAAACAGCAGAAAGCACAGGGAAATATCTGCTTCTAAATCCAAAACGCAGCTATCTAACAGAACGGTTGTCAATGTGTGCACTCAACTTCCAGAGTTAAACCCGTGTGTGGATTCAGCAGTCTGCAAACCCTTTCTGTGCAGAGTTTCAAAACAGGCGTTTTCAGCCCAATACCGGCCTATGGAAGAAACAGCAGAAAGCACAGGGAAATATCTGCTTCTAAATCCAAAACGCAGCTATCTAACAGAACGGTTGTCAATGTGTGCACTCAACTTCCAGAGTTAAACCCGTGTGTGGATTCAGCAGTCTGCAAACCCTTTCTGTGCAGAGTTTCAAAACAGGCGTTTTCAGCCCAATACCGGCCTATGGAAGAAACAGCAGAAAGCACAGGGAAATCTCTGCTTCTAAATCCAAAACGCAGCTATCTAACAGAACGGTTGTCAATGTGTGCACTCAACTTCCAGAGTTAAACCCGTGTGTGGATTCAGCAGTCTGCAAACCCTTTCTGTGCAGAGTTTCAAAACAGGCGTTTTCAGCCCAATACCGGCCTATGGAAGAAACAGCAGAAAGCACAGGGAAATCTCCTGCTTCTAAATCCAAAACGCAGCTATCTAACAGAACGGTTGTCAATGTGTGCACTCAACTTCCAGAGTTAAACCCGTGTGTGGATTCAGCAGTCTGCAAACCCTTTCTGTGCAGAGTTTCAAAACAGGCGTTTTCAGCCCAATACCGGCCTATGGAAGAAACAGCAGAAAGCACAGGGAAATATCTGCTTCTAAATCCAAAACGCAGCTATCTAACAGAACGGTTGTCAATGTGTGCACTCAACTTCCAGAGTTAAACCCGTGTGTGGATTCAGCAGTCTGCAAACCCTTTCTGTGCAGAGTTTCAAAACAGGCGTTTTCAGCCCAATACCGGCCTATGGAAGAAACAGCAGAAAGCACAGGGAAATCTCTGCTTCTAAATCCAAAACGCAGCTATCTAACAGAACGGTTGTCAATGTGTGCACTCAACTTCCAGAGTTAAACCCGTGTGTGGATTCAGCAGTCTGCAAACCCTTTCTGTGCAGAGTTTCAAAACAGGCGTTTTCAGCCCAATACCGGCCTATGGAAGAAACAGCAGAAAGCACAGGGAAATCTCTGCTTCTAAATCCAAAACGCAGCTATCTAACAGAACGGTTGTCAATGTGTGCACTCAACTTCCAGAGTTAAACCCGTGTGTGGATTCAGCAGTCTGCAAACCCTTTCTGTGCAGAGTTTCAAAACAGGCGTTTTCAGCCCAATACCGGCCTATGGAAGAAACAGCAGAAAGCACAGGGAAATCTCTGCTTCTAAATCCAAAACGCAGCTATCTAACAGAACGGTTGTCAATGTGTGCACTCAACTTCCAGAGTTAAACCCGTGTGTGGGATTCAGCAGTCTGCAAACCCTTTCTGTGCAGAGTTTCAAAACAGGCGTTTTCAGCCCAATACCGGCCTATGGAAGAAACAGCAGAAAGCACAGGGAAATATCTGCTTCTAAATCCAAAACGCAGCTATCTAACAGAACGGTTGTCAATGTGTGCACTCAACTTCCAGAGTTAAACCCGTGTGTGGATTCAGCAGTCTGCAAACACTTTCTGTGCAGAATCTCAAAACAGGCCTTTCCGGCCCAGTACCGGCATATATAGGAAAGAGCAGTAAGACTGCGTCTAAAACTCAGAAGAAACGTTTCTTTCAAACTGCTCGGCCCTGTGTTCTTTGACCTAAGGGAGTTGAATCTATGTTTAGATTCAGCGAGATAGAAACGCGTTTATTCTAGGAGCTGTCTTTGAATATTCCAGAATGAATGGGAGTATATGCTGTAAAGAGAAATATCTGTTTCTAAAACCAAAATGGATCTATCTAGCAGAGTGGTTGTGAATGTGTGCCTTTGGCTTAAAGAGGTAAACTGCTCTTCTCATGCAGCACTTTAGAAACCCTTTATATGCAAATTCTCATACAGACCTTTCCAGCAAAACACCAGCCTAAAGGAAATAGCAGTAAGACTGCATCTTTAACATGGAAGAAACTGTTTTCAAACTGCTCTGCTGTGTGTTCATTCATATAAGAGACTTGAATATATGTTCAGATTCAGCTAGTTAGCAACACGTTTCTTCCAGGAGCTGTGTTTGCCTATTCCAGAGTATACTGGAGTATAAGATGTAAAGACAAATGTCTCATTCCAAAAGAAAAACGGATGATCTAATGGAATGGTTGTCAATGTGTGCATTCAACTTACTGAGCTAAACTGCTGTTTGTATGCAGCAGTTTAGAAAACATTTCTGTGTAGATTCTCAAACAGACATTTCCAGCAAAATACCGGCCTATAAGAAATAGCAGTAAGACTGCGTCTAAAACTCAGAGGGAACGTTTCTTTCAAACTGCTCTGCAGTGTGTTCGTTCACCAAAGGTCGTTGAATCTATGTTTGGATTCAGCGAGTTTGAAACACGTTTATTCTAGGAGCTGCATTTCGGTATTCCAGAGTGTATGGGAGTAAATGCTGTAAAGAGAAATATCTGTTTCTAAAACCAAAACGGAGCTATCTAACAGAATGGTTGTGAATGTGTGCATTCAACTTAAAGGGTTAATCTGCTCTTCTTAGGCAGCAGTTTAGAAACCCTTTATATGCAAATTCTAAAATCAACATTTGCAGCAAAACACCAGCCTAAAAGAAGTAGCAGTAAGACTGCATCTATAACATAGAAGAAACGTTTTCTTCAAAATGCTCTGCTCTGTGTTCATTCACCTAAGAGTCTTGAGTATATGTTCAGATTCAGCGAGTAAGAAACACGTTTCTTCCAGGAGCTGCATTTGCATATTCCAGAGTGTACTGGAGTATAAGGTTTAAAGTGAAATATCTGGTTCTAAAACAAACACGGAGCCATCTAACAGAATGGTTGTCACTGTGTGCATTCAGCTTATTGAGATAAACTGCTGTTTCTATGCAGCAGTTTAGAAAAGATTTTTGTGCAGATTCTAAAACAGACATTCCCAGCAAAATACCGGCCTCTAAGAAATAGCAATAAGACTGCGTCTAAAACTCAAATAAAACGTTTCTTTCAAACTGCTGTGCTGTGTGTTCGTTCACCTAAGGGAGTTGAATCTATGTTTAGATTCAGTGACTTAGAAACACGTCTATTCTGGGAGCTGCGTTTGGCTATTCCAGAATGAATGGGAGTATATGCTGTAACTAGAAACATAGGCTTCTAAAACCAAAACGGAGCTAGCTAACAGAATGAATGTGAATGAGGGCATTCAACTTAACGAATTAAACTGCTCCACTTATGCAGCAGTTTACAAAGCATTTATATGGAATTTCTAAAACCAACATTTCCAGGAAAACACCAGCCTAAAAGCAGTAGCAGTAACAGTGCATCTATAACATGGAAGAAATGTTTTTTTCAAACTGCTCTGCTGTGTGATCATTCACCTAACAGACTTCAATATATGCTCAGATTCAGCGAGTTACAAACACGTTTCTTCCAGGAGCTGCGTTTGCATATATCAGAGTATACTGGGGGACAAGATGTAAAGAGAAATATCTCATTATACTTAGAAACCCGTTTCTTTTAGGAGCTGCGTTTGGATATTCCGGAGTGAATGAGAGTATGAGCTGTAAAGAGAAATAACTGCTTCTAAAACCAAAAGGCAGCTATCTAACAGAACGGTTGTCAATGTGTGCACTCAACTTCCAGAGTTAAACCCGTGTGTGGATTCAGCAGTCTGCAAACCCTTTCTGTGCAGAGTTTCAAAACAGGCGTTTTCAGCCCAATACCGGCATATGGAAGAAACAGCAGAAAGCACAGGGAAATATCTGCTTCTAAATCCAAAACGCAGCTATCTAACAGAACGGTTGTCAATGTGTGCACTCAACTTCCAGAGTTAAACCCGTGTGTGGATTCAGCAGTCTGCAAACCCTTTCTGTGCAGAGTTTCAAAACAGGCGTTTTCAGACCAATACCGGCCTATGGAAGAAACAGCAGAAAGCACAGGGAAATCTCTGCTTCTAAATCCAAAACGCAGCTATCTAACAGAACGGTTGTCAATGTGTGCACTCAACTTCCAGAGTTAAACCCGTGTGTGGATTCAGCAGTCTGCAAACCCTTTCTGTGCAGAGTTTCAAAACAGGCGTTTTCAGCCCAATACCGGCCTATGGAAGAAACAGCAGAAAGCACAGGGAAATATCTGCTTCTAAATCCAAAACGCAGCTATCTAACAGAACGGTTGTCAATGTGTGCACTCAACTTCCAGAGTTAAACACGTGTGTGGATTCAGCAGTCTGCAAACCCTTTCTGTGCAGAGTTTCAAAACAGGCGTTTTCAGCCCAATACCGGCCTATGGAAGAAACAGCAGAAAGCACAGGGAAATATCTGCTTCTAAATCCAAAACGCAGCTATCTAACAGAACGGTTGTCAATGTGTGCACTCAACTTCCAGAGTTAAACCCGTGTGTGGATTCAGCAGTCTGCAAACCCTTTCTGTGCAGAGTTTCAAAACAGGCGTTTTCAGCCCAATACCGGCCTATGGAAGAAACAGCAGAAAGCACAGGGAAATATCTGCTTCTAAATCCAAAACGCAGCTATCTAACAGAACGGTTGTCAATGTGTGCACTCAACTTCCAGAGTTAAACCCGTGTGTGGATTCAGCAGTCTGCAAACCCTTTCTGTGCAGAGTTTTAAAACAGGCGTTTTCAGCCCAATACCGGCCTATGGAAGAAACAGCAGAAAGCACAGGGAAATATCTGCTTCTAAATCCAAAACGCAGCTATCTAACAGAACGGTTGTCAATGTGTGCACTCAACTTCCAGAGTTAAACCCGTGTGTGGATTCAGAAGTCTGCAAACACTTTCTGTGCAGAATTTCAAAACAGGCGTTTTCAGCCCAATACCGGCCTATGGAAGAAACAGCAGAAAGCACAGGGAAATATCTGCTTCTAAATCCAAAACGCAGCTATCTAACAGAACGGTTGTCAATGTGTGCACTCAACTTCCAGAGTTAAACCGGTGTGTGGATTCAGCAGTCTGCAAACCCTTTCTGTGCAGAGTTTCAAAACAGGCGTTTTCAGCCCAATACCGGCCTATGGAAGAAACAGCAGAAAGCACAGGGAAATATCTGCTTCTAAATCCAAAACGCAGCTATCTAACAGAACGGTTGTCAATGTGTGCACTCAACTTCCAGAGTTAAACCCGTGTGTGGATTCAGCAGTCTGCAAACCCTTTCTGTGCAGAGTTTCAAAACAGGCGTTTTCAGCCCAATACCGGCCTATGGAAGAAACAGCAGAAAGCACAGGGAAATATCTGCTTCTAAATCCAAAACGCAGCTATCTAACAGAACGGTTGTCAATGTGTGCACTCAACTTCCAGAGTTAAACCCGTGTGTGGATTCAGCAGTCTGCAAACCCTTTCTGTGCAGAGTTTCAAAACAGGCGTTTTCAGCCCAATACCGGCCTATGGAAGAAACAGCAGAAAGCACAGGGAAATCTCTGCTTCTAAATCCAAAACGCAGCTATCTAACAGAACGGTTGTCAATGTGTGCACTCAACTTCCAGAGTTAAACCCGTGTGTGGATTCAGCAGTCTGCAAACCCTTTCTGTGCAGAGTTTCAAAACAGGCGTTTTCAGCCCAATACCGGCCTATGGAAGAAACAGCAGAAAGCACAGGGAAATCTCTGCTTCTAAATCCAAAACGCAGCTATCTAACAGAACGGTTGTCAATGTGTGCACTCAACTTCCAGAGTTAAACCCGTGTGTGGATTCAGCAGTCTGCAAACCCTTTCTGTGCAGAGTTTCAAAACAGGCGTTTTCAGCCCAATACCGGCCTATGGAAGAAACAGCAGAAAGCACAGGGAAATATCTGCTTCTAAATCCAAAACGCAGCTATCTAACAGAACGGTTGTCAATGTGTGCACTCAACTTCCAGAGTTAAACCCGTGTGTGGATTCAGCAGTCTGCAAACCCTTTCTGTGCAGAGTTTCAAAACAGGCGTTTTCAGCCCAATACCGGCCTATGGAAGAAACAGCAGAAAGCACAGGGAAATATCTGCTTCTAAATCCAAAACGCAGCTATCTAACAGAACGGTTGTCAATGTGTGCACTCAACTTCCAGAGTTAAACCCGTGTGTGGATTCAGCAGTCTGCAAACCCTTTCTGTGCAGAGTTTCAAAACAGGCGTTTTCAGCCCAATACCGGCCTATGGAAGAAACAGCAGAAAGCACAGGGAAATATCTGCTTCTAAATCCAAAACGCAGCTATCTAGCAGAACGGTTGTCAATGTGTGCACTCAACTTCCAGAGTTAAACCCGTGTGTGGATTCAGCAGTCTGCAAACCCTTTCTGTGCAGAGTTTCAAAACAGGCGTTTTCAGCCCAATACCGGCCTATGGAAGAAACAGCAGAAAGCACAGGGAAATATCTGCTTCTAAATCCAAAACGCAGCTATCTAACAGAACGGTTGTCAATGTGTGCACTCAACTTCCAGAGTTAAACCCGTGTGTGGATTCAGCAGTCTGCAAACCCTTTCTGTGCAGAGTTTCAAAACAGGCGTTTTCAGCCCAATACCGGCCTATGGAAGAAACAGCAGAAAGCACAGGGAAATCTCTGCTTCTAAATCCAAAACGCAGCTATCTAACAGAACGGTTGTCAATGTGTGCACTCAACTTCCAGAGTTAAACCCGTGTGTGGATTCAGCAGTCTGCAAACCCTTTCTGTGCAGAGTTTCAAAACAGGCGTTTTCAGCCCAATACCGGCCTATGGAAGAAACAGCAGAAAGCACAGGGAAATATCTGCTTCTAAATCCAAAACGCAGCTATCTAACAGAACGGTTGTCAATGTGTGCACTCAACTTCCAGAGTTAAACCCGTGTGTGGATTCAGCAGTCTGCAAACCCTTTCTCTGCAGAGTTTCAAAACAGGCGTTTTCAGCCCAATACCGGCCTATGGAAGAAACAGCAGAAAGCACAGGGAAATATCTGCTTCTAAATCCAAAACGCAGCTATCTAACAGAACGGTTGTCAATGTGTGCACTCAACTTCCAGAGTTAAACCCGTGTGTGGATTCAGCAGTCTGCAAACCCTTTCTGTGCAGAGTTTCAAAACAGGCGTTTTCAGCCCAATACCGGCCTATGGAAGAAACAGCAGAAAGCACAGGGAAATCTCTGCTTCTAAATCCAAAACGCAGCTATCTAACAGAACGGTTGTCAATGTGTGCACTCAACTTCCAGAGTTAAACCCGTGTGTGGATTCAGCAGTCTGCAAACCCTTTCTGTGCAGAGTTTCAAAACAGGCGTTTTCAGCCCAATACCGGCCTATGGAAGAAACAGCAGAAAGCACAGGGAAATCTCTGCTTCTAAATCCAAAACGCAGCTATCTAACAGAACGGTTGTCAATGTGTGCACTCAACTTCCAGAGTTAAACCCGTGTGTGGATTCAGCAGTCTGCAAACCCTTTCTGTGCAGAGTTTCAAAACAGGCGTTTTCAGCCCAATACCGGCCTATGGAAGAAACAGCAGAAAGCACAGGGAAATATCTGCTTCTAAATCCAAAACGCAGCTATCTAACAGAACGGTTGTCAATGTGTGCACTCAACTTCCAGAGTTAAACCCGTGTGTGGATTCAGCAGTCTGCAAACCCTTTCTGTGCAGAGTTTCAAAACAGGCGTTTTCAGCCCAATACCGGCCTATGGAAGAAACAGCAGAAAGCACAGGGAAATATCTGCTTCTAAATCCAAAACGCAGCTATCTAACAGAACGGTTGTCAATGTGTGCACTCAACTTCCAGAGTTAAACCCGTGTGTGGATTCAGCAGTCTGCAAACACTTTCTGTGTAGAATTTCAAAACAGGCGTTTTCAGCCCAATACCGGCCTATGGAAGAAACAGCAGAAAGCACAGGGAAATCTCTGCTTCTAAATCCAAAACGCAGCTATCTAACAGAACGGTTGTCAATGTGTGCACTCAACTTTCAGAGTTAAACCCGTGTGTGGATTCAGCAGTCTGCAAACCCTTTCTGTGCAGAGTTTCAAAACAGGCGTTTTCAGCCCAATACCGGCCTATGGAAGAAACAGCAGAAAGCACAGGGAAATCTCTGCTTCTAAATCCAAAACGCAGCTATCTAACAGAACGGTTGTCAATGTGTGCACTCAACTTCCAGAGTTAAACCCGTGTGTGGATTCAGCAGTCTGCAAACCCTTTCTGTGCAGAGTTTCAAAACAGGCGTTTTCAGCCCAATACCGGCCTATGGAAGAAACAGCAGAAAGCACAGGGAAATCTCTGCTTCTAAATCCAAAACGCAGCTATCTAACAGAACGGTTGTCAATGTGTGCACTCAACTTCCAGAGTTAAACCCGTGTGTGGATTCAGCAGTCTGCAAACCCTTTCTGTGCAGAGTTTCAAAACAGGCGTTTTCAGCCCAATACCGGCCTATGGAAGAAACAGCAGAAAGCACAGGGAAATCTCTGCTTCTAAATCCAAAACGCAGCTATCTAACAGAACGGTTGTCAATGTGTGCACTCAACTTCCAGAGTTAAACCCGTGTGTGGATTCAGCAGTCTGCAAACCCTTTCTGTGCAGAGTTTCAAAACAGGCGTTTTCAGCCCAATACCGGCCTATGGAAGAAACAGCAGAAAGCACAGGGAAATATCTGCTTCTAAATCCAAAACGCAGCTATCTAACAGAACGGTTGTCAATGTGTGCACTCAACTTCCAGAGTTAAACCCGTGTGTGGATTCAGCAGTCTGCAAACCCTTTCTGTGCAGAGTTTCAAAACAGGCGTTTTCAGCCCAATACCGGCCTATGGAAGAAACAGCAGAAAGCACAGGGAAATCTCTGCTTCTAAATCCAAAACGCAGCTATCTAACAGAACGGTTGTCAATGTGTGCACTCAACTTCCAGAGTTAAACCCGTGTGTGGATTCAGCAGTCTGCAAACCCTTTCTGTGCAGAGTTTCAAAACAGGCGTTTTCAGCCCAATACCGGCCTATGGAAGAAACAGCAGAAAGCACAGGGAAATATCTGCTTCTAAATCCAAAACGCAGCTATCTAACAGAACGGTTGTCAATGTGTGCACTCAACTTCCAGAGTTAAACCCGTGTGTGGATTCAGCAGTCTGCAAACCCTTTCTGTGCAGAGTTTCAAAACAGGCGTTTTCAGCCCAATACCGGCCTATGGAAGAAACAGCAGAAAGCACAGGGAAATATCTGCTTCTAAATCCAAAACGCAGCTATCTAACAGAACGGTTGTCAATGTGTGCACTCAACTTCCAGAGTTAAACCCGTGTGTGGATTCAGCAGTCTGCAAACCCTTTCTGTGCAGAGTTTCAAAACAGGCGTTTTCAGCCCAATACCGGCCTATGGAAGAAACAGCAGAAAGCACAGGGAAATATCTGCTTCTAAATCCAAAACGCAGCTATCTAGCAGAACGGTTGTCAATGTGTGCACTCAACTTCCAGAGTTAAACCCGTGTGTGGATTCAGCAGTCTGCAAACCCTTTCTGTGCAGAGTTTCAAAACAGGCGTTTTCAGCCCAATACCGGCCTATGGAAGAAACAGCAGAAAGCACAGGGAAATATCTGCTTCTAAATCCAAAACGCAGCTATCTAACAGAACGGTTGTCAATGTGTGCACTCAACTTCCAGAGTTAAACCCGTGTGTGGATTCAGCAGTCTGCAAACCCTTTCTGTGCAGAGTTTCAAAACAGGCGTTTTCAGCCCAATACCGGCCTATGGAAGAAACAGCAGAAAGCACAGGGAAATATCTGCTTCTAAATCCAAAACGCAGCTATCTAACAGAACGGTTGTCAATGTGTGCACTCAACTTCCAGAGTTAAACCCGTGTGTGGATTCAGCAGTCTGCAAACCCTTTCTGTGCAGAGTTTCAAAACATGCGTTTTCAGCCCAATACCGGCCTATGGAAGAAACAGCAGAAAGCACAGGGAAATCTCTGCTTCTAAATCCAAAACGCAGCTATCTAACAGAACGGTTGTCAATGTGTGCACTCAACTTCCAGAGTTAAACCCGTGTGTGGATTCAGCAGTCTGCAAACCCTTTCTGTGCAGAGTTTCAAAACAGGCGTTTTCAGCCCAATACCGGCCTATGGAAGAAACAGCAGAAAGCACAGGGAAATATCTGCTTCTAAATCCAAAACGCAGCTATCTAACAGAACGGTTGTCAATGTGTGCACTCAACTTCCAGAGTTAAACCCGTGTGTGGATTCAGCAGTCTGCAAACCCTTTCTGTGCAGAGTTTCAAAACAGGCGTTTTCAGCCCAATACCGGCCTATGGAAGAAACAGCAGAAAGCACAGGGAAATATCTGCTTCTAAATCCAAAACGCAGCTATCTAACAGAACGGTTGTCAATGTGTGCACTCAACTTCCAGAGTTAAACCCGTGTGTGGATTCAGCAGTCTGCAAACCCTTTCTGTGCAGAGTTTCAAAACAGGCGTTTTCAGCCCAATACCGGCCTATGGAAGAAACAGCAGAAAGCACAGGGAAATATCTGCTTCTAAATCCAAAACGCAGCTATCTAACAGAACGGTTGTCAATGTGTGCACTCAACTTCCAGAGTTAAACCCGTGTGTGGATTCAGCAGTCTGCAAACCCTTTCTGTGCAGAGTTTCAAAACAGGCGTTTTCAGCCCAATACCGGCCTATGGAAGAAACAGCAGAAAGCACAGGGAAATATCTGCTTCTAAATCCAAAACGCAGCTATCTAACAGAACGGTTGTCAATGTGTGCACTCAACTTCCAGAGTTAAACCCGTGTGTGGATTCAGCAGTCTGCAAACCCTTTCTGTGCAGAGTTTCAAAACAGGCGTTTTCAGCCCAATACCGGCCTATGGAAGAAACAGCAGAAAGCACAGGGAAATATCTGCTTCTAAATCCAAAACGCAGCTATCTAGCAGAACGGTTGTCAATGTGTGCACTCAACTTCCAGAGTTAAACCCGTGTGTGGATTCAGCAGTCTGCAAACCCTTTCTGTGCAGAGTTTCAAAACAGGCGTTTTCAGCCCAATACCGGCCTATGGAAGAAACAGCAGAAAGCACAGGGAAATATCTGCTTCTAAATCCAAAACGCAGCTATCTAACAGAACGGTTGTCAATGTGTGCACTCAACTTCCAGAGTTAAACCCGTGTGTGGATTCAGCAGTCTGCAAACCCTTTCTGTGCAGAGTTTCAAAACAGGCGTTTTCAGCCCAATACCGGCCTATGGAAGAAACAGCAGAAAGCACAGGGAAATATCTGCTTCTAAATCCAAAACGCAGCTATCTAACAGAACGGTTGTCAATGTGTGCACTCAACTTCCAGAGTTAAACCCGTGTGTGGATTCAGCAGTCTGCAAACCCTTTCTGTGCAGAGTTTCAAAACAGGCGTTTTCAGCCCAATACCGGCCTATGGAAGAAACAGCAGAAAGCACAGGGAAATATCTGCTTCTAAATCCAAAACGCAGCTATCTAACAGAACGGTTGTCAATGTGTGCACTCAACTTCCAGAGTTAAACCCGTGTGTGGATTCAGCAGTCTGCAAACCCTTTCTGTGCAGAGTTTCAAAACAGGCGTTTTCAGCCCAATACCGGCCTATGGAAGAAACAGCAGAAAGCACAGGGAAATATCTGCTTCTAAATCCAAAACGCAGCTATCTAACAGAACGGTTGTCAATGTGTGCACTCAACTTCCAGAGTTAAACCCGTGTGTGGATTCAGCAGTCTGCAAACCCTTTCTGTGCAGAGTTTCAAAACAGGCGTTTTCAGCCCAATACCGGCCTATGGAAGAAACAGCAGAAAGCACAGGGAAATATCTGCTTCTAAATCCAAAACGCAGCTATCTAACAGAACGGTTGTCAATGTGTGCACTCAACTTCCAGAGTTAAACCCGTGTGTGGATTCAGCAGTCTGCAAACCCTTTCTGTGCAGAGTTTCAAAACAGGCGTTTTCAGCCCAATACCGGCCTATGGAAGAAACAGCAGAAAGCACAGGGAAATATCTGCTTCTAAATCCAAAACGCAGCTATCTAACAGAACGGTTGTCAATGTGTGCACTCAACTTCCAGAGTTAAACCCGTGTGTGGATTCAGCAGTCTGCAAACCCTTTCTGTGCAGAGTTTCAAAACAGGCGTTTTCAGCCCAATACCGGCCTATGGAAGAAACAGCAGAAAGCACAGGGAAATATCTGCTTCTAAATCCAAAACGCAGCTATCTAACAGAACGGTTGTCAATGTGTGCACTCAACTTCCAGAGTTAAACCCGTGTGTGGATTCAGCAGTCTGCAAACCCTTTCTCTGCAGAGTTTCAAAACAGGCGTTTTCAGCCCAATACCGGCCTATGGAAGAAACAGCAGAAAGCACAGGGAAATATCTGCTTCTAAATCCAAAACGCAGCTATCTAACAGAACGGTTGTCAATGTGTGCACTCAACTTCCAGAGTTAAACCCGTGTGTGGATTCAGCAGTCTGCAAACCCTTTCTGTGCAGAGTTTCAAAACAGGCGTTTTCAGCCCAATACCGGCCTATGGAAGAAACAGCAGAAAGCACAGGGAAATCTCTGCTTCTAAATCCAAAACGCAGCTATCTAACAGAACGGTTGTCAATGTGTGCACTCAACTTCCAGAGTTAAACCCGTGTGTGGATTCAGCAGTCTGCAAACCCTTTCTGTGCAGAGTTTCAAAACAGGCGTTTTCAGCCCAATACCGGCCTATGGAAGAAACAGCAGAAAGCACAGGGAAATCTCTGCTTCTAAATCCAAAACGCAGCTATCTAACAGAACGGTTGTCAATGTGTGCACTCAACTTCCAGAGTTAAACCCGTGTGTGGATTCAGCAGTCTGCAAACCCTTTCTGTGCAGAGTTTCAAAACAGGCGTTTTCAGCCCAATACCGGCCTATGGAAGAAACAGCAGAAAGCACAGGGAAATATCTGCTTCTAAATCCAAAACGCAGCTATCTAACAGAACGGTTGTCAATGTGTGCACTCAACTTCCAGAGTTAAACCCGTGTGTGGATTCAGCAGTCTGCAAACCCTTTCTGTGCAGAGTTTCAAAACAGGCGTTTTCAGCCCAATACCGGCCTATGGAAGAAACAGCAGAAAGCACAGGGAAATATCTGCTTCTAAATCCAAAACGCAGCTATCTAACAGAACGGTTGTCAATGTGTGCACTCAACTTCCAGAGTTAAACCCGTGTGTGGATTCAGCAGTCTGCAAACACTTTCTGTGTAGAATTTCAAAACAGGCGTTTTCAGCCCAATACCGGCCTATGGAAGAAACAGCAGAAAGCACAGGGAAATCTCTGCTTCTAAATCCAAAACGCAGCTATCTAACAGAACGGTTGTCAATGTGTGCACTCAACTTTCAGAGTTAAACCCGTGTGTGGATTCAGCAGTCTGCAAACCCTTTCTGTGCAGAGTTTCAAAACAGGCGTTTTCAGCCCAATACCGGCCTATGGAAGAAACAGCAGAAAGCACAGGGAAATCTCTGCTTCTAAATCCAAAACGCAGCTATCTAACAGAACGGTTGTCAATGTGTGCACTCAACTTCCAGAGTTAAACCCGTGTGTGGATTCAGCAGTCTGCAAACCCTTTCTGTGCAGAGTTTCAAAACAGGCGTTTTCAGCCCAATACCGGCCTATGGAAGAAACAGCAGAAAGCACAGGGAAATCTCTGCTTCTAAATCCAAAACGCAGCTATCTAACAGAACGGTTGTCAATGTGTGCACTCAACTTCCAGAGTTAAACCCGTGTGTGGATTCAGCAGTCTGCAAACCCTTTCTGTGCAGAGTTTCAAAACAGGCGTTTTCAGCCCAATACCGGCCTATGGAAGAAACAGCAGAAAGCACAGGGAAATCTCTGCTTCTAAATCCAAAACGCAGCTATCTAACAGAACGGTTGTCAATGTGTGCACTCAACTTCCAGAGTTAAACCCGTGTGTGGATTCAGCAGTCTGCAAACCCTTTCTGTGCAGAGTTTCAAAACAGGCGTTTTCAGCCCAATACCGGCCTATGGAAGAAACAGCAGAAAGCACAGGGAAATATCTGCTTCTAAATCCAAAACGCAGCTATCTAACAGAACGGTTGTCAATGTGTGCACTCAACTTCCAGAGTTAAACCCGTGTGTGGATTCAGCAGTCTGCAAACCCTTTCTGTGCAGAGTTTCAAAACAGGCGTTTTCAGCCCAATACCGGCCTATGGAAGAAACAGCAGAAAGCACAGGGAAATCTCTGCTTCTAAATCCAAAACGCAGCTATCTAACAGAACGGTTGTCAATGTGTGCACTCAACTTCCAGAGTTAAACCCGTGTGTGGATTCAGCAGTCTGCAAACCCTTTCTGTGCAGAGTTTCAAAACAGGCGTTTTCAGCCCAATACCGGCCTATGGAAGAAACAGCAGAAAGCACAGGGAAATATCTGCTTCTAAATCCAAAACGCAGCTATCTAACAGAACGGTTGTCAATGTGTGCACTCAACTTCCAGAGTTAAACCCGTGTGTGGATTCAGCAGTCTGCAAACCCTTTCTGTGCAGAGTTTCAAAACAGGCGTTTTCAGCCCAATACCGGCCTATGGAAGAAACAGCAGAAAGCACAGGGAAATATCTGCTTCTAAATCCAAAACGCAGCTATCTAACAGAACGGTTGTCAATGTGTGCACTCAACTTCCAGAGTTAAACCCGTGTGTGGATTCAGCAGTCTGCAAACCCTTTCTGTGCAGAGTTTCAAAACAGGCGTTTTCAGCCCAATACCGGCCTATGGAAGAAACAGCAGAAAGCACAGGGAAATATCTGCTTCTAAATCCAAAACGCAGCTATCTAGCAGAACGGTTGTCAATGTGTGCACTCAACTTCCAGAGTTAAACCCGTGTGTGGATTCAGCAGTCTGCAAACCCTTTCTGTGCAGAGTTTCAAAACAGGCGTTTTCAGCCCAATACCGGCCTATGGAAGAAACAGCAGAAAGCACAGGGAAATATCTGCTTCTAAATCCAAAACGCAGCTATCTAACAGAACGGTTGTCAATGTGTGCACTCAACTTCCAGAGTTAAACCCGTGTGTGGATTCAGCAGTCTGCAAACCCTTTCTGTGCAGAGTTTCAAAACAGGCGTTTTCAGCCCAATACCGGCCTATGGAAGAAACAGCAGAAAGCACAGGGAAATATCTGCTTCTAAATCCAAAACGCAGCTATCTAACAGAACGGTTGTCAATGTGTGCACTCAACTTCCAGAGTTAAACCCGTGTGTGGATTCAGCAGTCTGCAAACCCTTTCTGTGCAGAGTTTCAAAACATGCGTTTTCAGCCCAATACCGGCCTATGGAAGAAACAGCAGAAAGCACAGGGAAATCTCTGCTTCTAAATCCAAAACGCAGCTATCTAACAGAACGGTTGTCAATGTGTGCACTCAACTTCCAGAGTTAAACCCGTGTGTGGATTCAGCAGTCTGCAAACCCTTTCTGTGCAGAGTTTCAAAACAGGCGTTTTCAGCCCAATACCGGCCTATGGAAGAAACAGCAGAAAGCACAGGGAAATATCTGCTTCTAAATCCAAAACGCAGCTATCTAACAGAACGGTTGTCAATGTGTGCACTCAACTTCCAGAGTTAAACCCGTGTGTGGATTCAGCAGTCTGCAAACCCTTTCTGTGCAGAGTTTCAAAACAGGCGTTTTCAGCCCAATACCGGCCTATGGAAGAAACAGCAGAAAGCACAGGGAAATATCTGCTTCTAAATCCAAAACGCAGCTATCTAACAGAACGGTTGTCAATGTGTGCACTCAACTTCCAGAGTTAAACCCGTGTGTGGATTCAGCAGTCTGCAAACCCTTTCTGTGCAGAGTTTCAAAACAGGCGTTTTCAGCCCAATACCGGCCTATGGAAGAAACAGCAGAAAGCACAGGGAAATCTCTGCTTCTAAATCGAAAACGCAGCTATCTAACAGAACGGTTGTCAATGTGTGCACTCAACTTCCAGAGTTAAACCCGTGTGTGGATTCAGCAGTCTGCAAACCCTTTCTGTGCCGAGTTTCAAAACAGGCGTTTTCAGCCCAATACCGGCCTATGGAAGAAACAGCAGAAAGCACAGGGAAATATCTGCTTCTAAATCGAAAACGCAGCTATCTAACAGAACGGTTGTCAATGTGTGCACTCAACTTCCAGAGTTAAACCCGTGTGTGGATTCAGCAGTCTGCAAACCCTTTCTGTGCAGAGTTTCAAAACAGGCGTTTTCAGCCCAATACCGGCCTATGGAAGAAACAGCAGAAAGCACAGGGAAATATCTGCTTCTAAATCCAAAACGCAGCTATCTAGCAGAACGGTTGTCAATGTGTGCACTCAACTTCCAGAGTTAAACCCGTGTGTGGATTCAGCAGTCTGCAAACCCTTTCTGTGCAGAGTTTCAAAACAGGCGTTTTCAGCCCAATACCGGCCTATGGAAGAAACAGCAGAAAGCACAGGGAAATATCTGCTTCTAAATCCAAAACGCAGCTATCTAACAGAACGGTTGTCAATGTGTGCACTCAACTTCCAGAGTTAAACCCGTGTGTGGATTCAGCAGTCTGCAAACCCTTTCTGTGCAGAGTTTCAAAACAGGCGTTTTCAGCCCAATACCGGCCTATGGAAGAAACAGCAGAAAGCACAGGGAAATATCTGCTTCTAAATCCAAAACGCAGCTATCTAACAGAACGGTTGTCAATGTGTGCACTCAACTTCCAGAGTTAAACCCGTGTGTGGATTCAGCAGTCTGCAAACCCTTTCTGTGCAGAGTTTCAAAACAGGCGTTTTCAGCCCAATACCGGCCTATGGAAGAAACAGCAGAAAGCACAGGGAAATATCTGCTTCTAAATCCAAAACGCAGCTATCTAACAGAACGGTTGTCAATGTGTGCACTCAACTTCCAGAGTTAAACCCGTGTGTGGATTCAGCAGTCTGCAAACCCTTTCTGTGCAGAGTTTCAAAACAGGCGTTTTCAGCCCAATACCGGCCTATGGAAGAAACAGCAGAAAGCACAGGGAAATATCTGCTTCTAAATCCAAAACGCAGCTATCTAACAGAACGGTTGTCAATGTGTGCACTCAACTTCCAGAGTTAAACCCGTGTGTGGATTCAGCAGTCTGCAAACCCTTTCTGTGCAGAGTTTCAAAACAGGCGTTTTCAGCCCAATACCGGCCTATGGAAGAAACAGCAGAAAGCACAGGGAAATATCTGCTTCTAAATCCAAAACGCAGCTATCTAGCAGAACGGTTGTCAATGTGTGCACTCAACTTCCAGAGTTAAACCCGTGTGTGGATTCAGCAGTCTGCAAACCCTTTCTGTGCAGAGTTTCAAAACAGGCGTTTTCAGCCCAATACCGGCCTATGGAAGAAACAGCAGAAAGCACAGGGAAATATCTGCTTCTAAATCCAAAACGCAGCTATCTAACAGAACGGTTGTCAATGTGTGCACTCAACTTCCAGAGTTAAACCCGTGTGTGGATTCAGCAGTCTGCAAACCCTTTCTGTGCAGAGTTTCAAAACAGGCGTTTTCAGCCCAATACCGGCCTATGGAAGAAACAGCAGAAAGCACAGGGAAATCTCTGCTTCTAAATCCAAAACGCAGCTATCTAACAGAACGGTTGTCAATGTGTGCACTCAACTTCCAGAGTTAAACCCGTGTGTGGATTCAGCAGTCTGCAAACCCTTTCTGTGCAGAGTTTCAAAACAGGCGTTTTCAGCCCAATACCGGCCTATGGAAGAAACAGCAGAAAGCACAGGGAAATATCTGCTTCTAAATCCAAAACGCAGCTATCTAACAGAACGGTTGTCAATGTGTGCACTCAACTTCCAGAGTTAAACCCGTGTGTGGATTCAGCAGTCTGCAAACCCTTTCTGTGCAGAGTTTCAAAACAGGCGTTTTCAGCCCAATACCGGCCTATGGAAGAAACAGCAGAAAGCACAGGGAAATATCTGCTTCTAAATCCAAAACGCAGCTATCTAACAGAACGGTTGTCAATGTGTGCACTCAACTTCCAGAGTTAAACCCGTGTGTGGATTCAGCAGTCTGCAAACCCTTTCTGTGCAGAGTTTCAAAACAGGCGTTTTCAGCCCAATACCGGCCTATGGAAGAAACAGCAGAAAGCACAGGGAAATCTCTGCTTCTAAATCGAAAACGCAGCTATCTAACAGAACGGTTGTCAATGTGTGCACTCAACTTCCAGAGTTAAACCCGTGTGTGGATTCAGCAGTCTGCAAACCCTTTCTGTGCCGAGTTTCAAAACAGGCGTTTTCAGCCCAATACCGGCCTATGGAAGAAACAGCAGAAAGCACAGGGAAATATCTGCTTCTAAATCCAAAACGCAGCTATCTAACAGAACGGTTGTCAATGTGTGCACTCAACTTCCAGAGTTAAACCCGTGTGTGGATTCAGCAGTCTGCAAACCCTTTCTGTGCAGAGTTTCAAAACAGGCGTTTTCAGCCCAATACCGGCCTATGGAAGAAACAGCAGAAAGCACAGGGAAATCTCTGCTTCTAAATCCAAAACGCAGCTATCTAACAGAACGGTTGTCAATGTGTGCACTCAACTTCCAGAGTTAAACCCGTGTGTGGATTCAGCAGTCTGCAAACCCTTTCGGTGCAGAGTTTCAAAACAGGAGTTTTCAGCCCAATACCGGCATATGGAAGAAACAGCAGAAAGCACAGGGAAATATCTGCTTCTAAATCCAAAACGCAGCTATCTAACAGAACGGTTGTCAATGTGTGCACTCAACTTCCAGAGTTAAACCCGTGTGTGGATTCAGCAGTCTGCAAACACTTTCTGTGTAGAATTTCAAAACAGGCGTTTTCAGCCCAATACCGGCCTATGGAAGAAACAGCAGAAAGCACAGGGAAATCTCTGCTTCTAAATCCAAAACGCAGCTATCTAACAGAACGGTTGTCAATGTGTGCACTCAACTTCCAGAGTTAAACCCGTGTGTGGATTCAGCAGTCTGCAAACCCTTTCTGTGCAGAGTTTCAAAACAGGCGTTTTCAGCCCAATACCGGCCTATGGAAGAAACAGCAGAAAGCACAGGGAAATCTCTGCTTCTAAATCCAAAACGCAGCTATCTAACAGAACGGTTGTCAATGTGTGCACTCAACTTCCAGAGTTAAACCCGTGTGTGGATTCAGCAGTCTGCAAACCCTTTCTGTGCAGAGTTTCAAAACAGGCGTTTTCAGCCCAATACCGGCCTATGGAAGAAACAGCAGAAAGCACAGGGAAATCTCTGCTTCTAAATCCAAAACGCAGCTATCTAACAGAACGGTTGTCAATGTGTGCACTCAACTTCCAGAGTTAAACCCGTGTGTGGATTCAGCAGTCTGCAAACCCTTTCTGTGCAGAGTTTCAAAACAGGCGTTTTCAGCCCAATACCGGCCTATGGAAGAAACAGCAGAAAGCACAGGGAAATATCTGCTTCTAAATCCAAAACGCAGCTATCTAACAGAACGGTTGTCAATGTGTGCACTCAACTTCCAGAGTTAAACCCGTGTGTGGATTCAGCAGTCTGCAAACCCTTTCTGTGCAGAGTTTCAAAACAGGCGTTTTCAGCCCAATACCGGCCTATGGAAGAAACAGCAGAAAGCACAGGGAAATCTCTGCTTCTAAATCCAAAACGCAGCTATCTAGCAGAACGGTTGTCAATGTGTGCACTCAACTTCCAGAGTTAAACCCGTGTGTGGATTCAGCAGTCTGCAAACCCTTTCTGTGCAGAGTTTCAAAACAGGCGTTTTCAGCCCAATACCGGCCTATGGAAGAAACAGCAGAAAGCACAGGGAAATATCTGCTTCTAAATCCAAAACGCAGCTATCTAACAGAACGGTTGTCAATGTGTGCACTCAACTTCCAGAGTTAAACCCGTGTGTGGATTCAGCAGTCTGCAAACCCTTTCTGGGCAGAGTTTCAAAACAGGCGTTTTCAGCCCAATACCGGCCTATGGAAGAAACAGCAGAAAGCACAGGGAAATCTCTGCTTCTAAATCCAAAACGCAGCTATCTAACAGAACGGTTGTCAATGTGTGCACTCAACTTCCAGAGTTAAACCCGTGTGTGGATTCAGCAGTCTGCAAACCCTTTCTGTGCAGAGTTTCAAAACAGGCGTTTTCAGCCCAATACCGGCCTATGGAAGAAACAGCAGAAAGCACAGGGAAATATCTGCTTCTAAATCCAAAACGCAGCTATCTAACAGAACGGTTGTCAATGTGTGCACTCAACTTCCAGAGTTAAACCCGTGTGTGGATTCAGCAGTCTGCAAACCCTTTCTGTGCAGAGTTTCAAAACAGGCGTTTTCAGCCCAATACCGGCCTATGGAAGAAACAGCAGAAAGCACAGGGAAATCTCTGCTTCTAAATCCAAAACGCAGCTATCTAACAGAACGGTTGTCAATGTGTGCACTCAACTTCCAGAGTTAAACCCGTGTGTGGATTCAGCAGTCTGCAAACACTTTCTGTGCAGAATTTCAAAACAGGCGTTTTCAGCCCAATACCGGCCTATGGAAGAAACAGCAGAAAGCACAGGGAAATATCTGCTTCTAAATCCAAAACGCAGCTATCTAACAGAACGGTTGTCAATGTGTGCACTCAACTTCCAGAGTTAAACCCGTGTGTGGATTCAGCAGTCTGCAAACCCTTTCTGTGCCGAGTTTCAAAACAGGCGTTTTCAGCCCAATACCGGCCTATGGAAGAAACAGCAGAAAGCACAGGGAAATATCTGCTTCTAAATCCAAAACGCAGCTATCTAACAGAACGGTTGTCAATGTGTGCACTCAACTTCCAGAGTTAAACCCGTGTGTGGATTCAGCAGTCTGCAAACCCTTTCTGTGCAGAGTTTCAAAACAGGCGTTTTCAGCCCAATACCGGCCTATGGAAGAAACAGCAGAAAGCACAGGGAAATCTCTGCTTCTAAATCCAAAACGCAGCTATCTAACAGAACGGTTGTCAATGTGTGCACTCAACTTCCAGAGTTAAACCCGTGTGTGGATTCAGCAGTCTGCAAACCCTTTCGGTGCAGAGTTTCAAAACAGGAGTTTTCAGCCCAATACCGGCATATGGAAGAAACAGCAGAAAGCACAGGGAAATATCTGCTTCTAAATCCAAAACGCAGCTATCTAACAGAACGGTTGTCAATGTGTGCACTCAACTTCCAGAGTTAAACCCGTGTGTGGATTCAGCAGTCTGCAAACCCTTTCTGTGCCGAGTTTCAAAACAGGCGTTTTCAGCCCAATACCGGCCTATGGAAGAAACAGCAGAAAGCACAGGGAAATCTCTGCTTCTAAATCCAAAACGCAGCTATCTAACAGAACGGTTGTCAATGTGTGCACTCAACTTCCAGAGTTAAACCCGTGTGTGGATTCAGCAGTCTGCAAACCCTTTCTGTGCAGAGTTTCAAAACAGGCGTTTTCAGCCCAATACCGGCCTATGGAAGAAACAGCAGAAAGCACAGGGAAATATCTGCTTCTAAATCCAAAACGCAGCTATCTAACAGAACGGTTGTCAATGTGTGCACTCAACTTCCAGAGTTAAACCCGTGTGTGGATTCAGCAGTCTGCAAACCCTTTCTGTGCAGAGTTTCAAAACAGGCGTTTTCAGCCCAATACCGGCCTATGGAAGAAACAGCAGAAAGCACAGGGAAATATCTGCTTCTAAATCCAAAACGCAGCTATCTAACAGAACGGTTGTCAATGTGTGCACTCAACTTCCAGAGTTAAACCCGTGTGTGGATTCAGCAGTCTGCAAACCCTTTCTGTGCAGAGTTTCAAAACAGGCGTTTTCAGCCCAATACCGGCCTATGGAAGAAACAGCAGAAAGCACAGGGAAATCTCTGCTTCTAAATCCAAAACGCAGCTATCTAACAGAACGGTTGTCAATGTGTGCACTCAACTTCCAGAGTTAAACCCGTGTGTGGATTCAGCAGTCTGCAAACCCTTTCTGTGCAGAGTTTCAAAACAGGCGTTTTCAGCCCAATACCGGCCTATGGAAGAAACAGCAGAAAGCACAGGGAAATCTCTGCTTCTAAATCCAAAACGCAGCTATCTAACAGAACGGTTGTCAATGTGTGCACTCAACTTCCAGAGTTAAACCCGTGTGTGGATTCAGCAGTCTGCAAACCCTTTCTGTGCAGAGTTTCAAAACAGGCGTTTTCAGCCCAATACCGGCCTATGGAAGAAACAGCAGAAAGCACAGGGAAATATCTGCTTCTAAATCCAAAACGCAGCTATCTAACAGAACGGTTGTCAATGTGTGCACTCAACTTCCAGAGTTAAACGCGTGTGTGGATTCAGCAGTCTGCAAACCCTTTCTCTGCAGAGTTTCAAAACAGGCGTTTTCAGCCCAATACCGGCCTATGGAAGAAACAGCAGAAAGCACAGGGAAATATCTGCTTCTAAATCCAAAACGCAGCTATCTAACAGAACGGTTGTCAATGTGTGCACTCAACTTCCAGAGTTAAACCCGTGTGTGGATTCAGCAGTCTGCAAACCCTTTCTGTGCAGAGTTTCAAAACAGGCGTTTTCAGCCCAATACCGGCCTATGGAAGAAACAGCAGAAAGCACAGGGAAATATCTGCTTCTAAATCCAAAACGCAGCTATCTAACAGAACGGTTGTCAATGTGTGCACTCAACTTCCAGAGTTAAACCCGTGTGTGGATTCAGCAGTCTGCAAACCCTTTCTGTGCAGAGTTTCAAAACAGGCGTTTTCAGCCCAATACCGGCCTATGGAAGAAACAGCAGAAAGCACAGGGAAATATCTGCTTCTAAATCCAAAACGCAGCTATCTAACAGAACGGTTGTCAATGTGTGCACTCAACTTCCAGAGTTAAACCCGTGTGTGGATTCAGCAGTCTGCAAACCCTTTCTGTGCAGAGTTTCAAAACAGGCGTTTTCAGCCCAATACCGGCCTATGGAAGAAACAGCAGAAAGCACAGGGAAATATCTGCTTCTAAATCCAAAACGCAGCTATCTAACAGAACGGTTGTCAATGTGTGCACTCAACTTCCAGAGTTAAACCCGTGTGTGGATTCAGCAGTCTGCAAACCCTTTCTGTGCAGAGTTTCAAAACAGGCGTTTTCAGCCCAATACCGGCCTATGGAAGAAACAGCAGAAAGCACAGGGAAATATCTGCTTCTAAATCCAAAACGCAGCTATCTAGCAGAACGGTTGTCAATGTGTGCACTCAACTTCCAGAGTTAAACCCGTGTGTGGATTCAGCAGTCTGCAAACCCTTTCTGTGCAGAGTTTCAAAACAGGCGTTTTCAGCCCAATACCGGCCTATGGAAGAAACAGCAGAAAGCACAGGGAAATATCTGCTTCTAAATCCAAAACGCAGCTATCTAACAGAACGGTTGTCAATGTGTGCACTCAACTTCCAGAGTTAAACCCGTGTGTGGATTCAGCAGTCTGCAAACCCTTTCTGTGCAGAGTTTCAAAACAGGCGTTTTCAGCCCAATACCGGCCTATGGAAGAAACAGCAGAAAGCACAGGGAAATCTCTGCTTCTAAATCCAAAACGCAGCTATCTAACAGAACGGTTGTCAATGTGTGCACTCAACTTCCAGAGTTAAACCCGTGTGTGGATTCAGCAGTCTGCAAACCCTTTCTGTGCAGAGTTTCAAAACAGGCGTTTTCAGCCCAATACCGGCCTATGGAAGAAACAGCAGAAAGCACAGGGAAATATCTGCTTCTAAATCCAAAACGCAGCTATCTAACAGAACGGTTGTCAATGTGTGCACTCAACTTCCAGAGTTAAACCCGTGTGTGGATTCAGCAGTCTGCAAACCCTTTCTGTGCAGAGTTTCAAAACAGGCGTTTTCAGCCCAATACCGGCCTATGGAAGAAACAGCAGAAAGCACAGGGAAATATCTGCTTCTAAATCCAAAACGCAGCTATCTAACAGAACGGTTGTCAATGTGTGCACTCAACTTCCAGAGTTAAACCCGTGTGTGGATTCAGCAGTCTGCAAACCCTTTCTGTGCAGAGTTTCAAAACAGGCGTTTTCAGCCCAATACCGGCCTATGGAAGAAACAGCAGAAAGCACAGGGAAATATCTGCTTCTAAATCCAAAACGCAGCTATCTAACAGAACGGTTGTCAATGTGTGCACTCAACTTCCAGAGTTAAACCCGTGTGTGGATTCAGCAGTCTGCAAACCCTTTCTGTGCAGAGTTTCAAAACAGGCGTTTTCAGCCCAATACCGGCCTATGGAAGAAACAGCAGAAAGCACAGGGAAATCTCTGCTTCTAAATCCAAAACGCAGCTATCTAACAGAACGGTTGTCAATGTGTGCACTCAACTTCCAGAGTTAAACCCGTGTGTGGATTCAGCAGTCTGCAAACCCTTTCTGTGCAGAGTTTCAAAACAGGCGTTTTCAGCCCAATACCGGCCTATGGAAGAAACAGCAGAAAGCACAGGGAAATATCTGCTTCTAAATCCAAAACGCAGCTATCTAACAGAACGGTTGTCAATGTGTGCACTCAACTTCCAGAGTTAAACCCGTGTGTGGATTCAGCAGTCTGCAAACCCTTTCTGTGCAGAGTTTCAAAACAGGCGTTTTCAGCCCAATACCGGCCTATGGAAGAAACAGCAGAAAGCACAGGGAAATCTCTGCTTCTAAATCCAAAACGCAGCTATCTAACAGAACGGTTGTCAATGTGTGCACTCAACTTCCAGAGTTAAACCCGTGTGTGGATTCAGCAGTCTGCAAACCCTTTCTGTGCAGAGTTTCAAAACAGGCGTTTTCAGCCCAATACCGGCCTATGGAAGAAACAGCAGAAAGCACAGGGAAATATCTGCTTCTAAATCCAAAACGCAGCTATCTAACAGAACGGTTGTCAATGTGTGCACTCAACTTCCAGAGTTAAACCCGTGTGTGGATTCAGCAGTCTGCAAACCCTTTCTGTGCAGAGTTTCAAAACAGGCGTTTTCAGCCCAATACCGGCCTATGGAAGAAACAGCAGAAAGCACAGGGAAATATCTGCTTCTAAATCCAAAACGCAGCTATCTAACAGAACGGTTGTCAATGTGTGCACTCAACTTCCAGAGTTAAACCCGTGTGTGGATTCAGCAGTCTGCAAACCCTTTCTGTGCAGAGTTTCAAAACAGGCGTTTTCAGCCCAATACCGGCCTATGGAAGAAACAGCAGAAAGCACAGGGAAATCTCTGCTTCTAAATCCAAAACGCAGCTATCTAACAGAACGGTTGTCAATGTGTGCACTCAACTTCCAGAGTTAAACCCGTGTGTGGATTCAGCAGTCTGCAAACCCTTTCTGTGCAGAGTTTCAAAACAGGCGTTTTCAGCCCAATACCGGCCTATGGAAGAAACAGCAGAAAGCACAGGGAAATATCTGCTTCTAAATCCAAAACGCAGCTATCTAACAGAACGGTTGTCAATGTGTGCACTCAACTTCCAGAGTTAAACCCGTGTGTGGATTCAGCAGTCTGCAAACCCTTTCTGTGCAGAGTTTCAAAACAGGCGTTTTCAGCCCAATACCGGCCTATGGAAGAAACAGCAGAAAGCACAGGGAAATCTCTGCTTCTAAATCCAAAACGCAGCTATCTAACAGAACGGTTGTCAATGTGTGCACTCAACTTCCAGAGTTAAACCCGTGTGTGGATTCAGCAGTCTGCAAACCCTTTCTGTGCAGAGTTTCAAAACAGGCGTTTTCAGCCCAATACCGGCCTATGGAAGAAACAGCAGAAAGCACAGGGAAATATCTGCTTCTAAATCCAAAACGCAGCTATCTAACAGAACGGTTGTCAATGTGTGCACTCAACTTCCAGAGTTAAACCCGTGTGTGGATTCAGCAGTCTGCAAACCCTTTCTGTGCAGAGTTTCAAAACAGGCGTTTTCAGCCCAATACCGGCCTATGGAAGAAACAGCAGAAAGCACAGGGAAATATCTGCTTCTAAATCCAAAACGCAGCTATCTAACAGAACGGTTGTCAATGTGTGCACTCAACTTCCAGAGTTAAACCCGTGTGTGGATTCAGCAGTCTGCAAACCCTTTCTGTGCAGAGTTTCAAAACAGGCGTTTTCAGCCCAATACCGGCCTATGGAAGAAACAGCAGAAAGCACAGGGAAATATCTGCTTCTAAATCCAAAACGCAGCTATCTAGCAGAACGGTTGTCAATGTGTGCACTCAACTTCCAGAGTTAAACCCGTGTGTGGATTCAGCAGTCTGCAAACCCTTTCTGTGCAGAGTTTCAAAACAGGCGTTTTCAGCCCAATACCGGCCTATGGAAGAAACAGCAGAAAGCACAGGGAAATCTCTGCTTCTAAATCCAAAACGCAGCTATCTAACAGAACGGTTGTCAATGTGTGCACTCAACTTCCAGAGTTAAACCCGTGTGTGGATTCAGCAGTCTGCAAACCCTTTCTGTGCAGAGTTTCAAAACAGGCGTTTTCAGCCCAATACCGGCCTATGGAAGAAACAGCAGAAAGCACAGGGAAATCTCTGCTTCTAAATCCAAAACGCAGCTATCTAACAGAACGGTTGTCAATGTGTGCACTCAACTTCCAGAGTTAAACCCGTGTGTGGATTCAGCAGTCTGCAAACCCTTTCTGTGCAGAGTTTCAAAACAGGCGTTTTCAGCCCAATACCGGCCTATGGAAGAAACAGCAGAAAGCACAGGGAAATATCTGCTTCTAAATCCAAAACGCAGCTATCTAACAGAACGGTTGTCAATGTGTGCACTCAACTTCCAGAGTTAAACCCGTGTGTGGATTCAGCAGTCTGCAAACCCTTTCTGTGCAGAGTTTCAAAACAGGCGTTTTCAGCCCAATACCGGCCTATGGAAGAAACAGCAGAAAGCACAGGGAAATATCTGCTTCTAAATCCAAAACGCAGCTATCTAACAGAACGGTTGTCAATGTGTGCACTCAACTTCCAGAGTTAAACCCGTGTGTGGATTCAGCAGTCTGCAAACCCTTTCTGTGCAGAGTTTC
The DNA here is from genome assembly GCF_030222135.1 of Aotus nancymaae. Lineage (NCBI taxonomy): Eukaryota > Metazoa > Chordata > Mammalia > Primates > Aotidae > Aotus > Aotus nancymaae. The sequence goes on from NW_026989059.1 coordinate 29,376, forward strand.
AAAACAGGCGTTTTCAGCCCAATACCGGCCTATGGAAGAAACAGCAGAAAGCACAGGGAAATATCTGCTTCTAAATCCAAAACGCAGCTATCTAACAGAACGGTTGTCAATGTGTGCACTCAACTTCCAGAGTTAAACCCGTGTGTGGATTCAGCAGTCTGCAAACCCTTTCTGTGCAGAGTTTCAAAACAGGCGTTTTCAGCCCAATACCGGCCTATGGAAGAAACAGCAGAAAGCACAGGGAAATATCTGCTTCTAAATCCAAAACGCAGCTATCTAACAGAACGGTTGTCAATGTGTGCACTCAACTTCCAGAGTTAAACCCGTGTGTGGATTCAGCAGTCTGCAAACCCTTTCTGTGCAGAGTTTCAAAACAGGCGTTTTCAGCCCAATACCGGCCTATGGAAGAAACAGCAGAAAGCACAGGGAAATATCTGCTTCTAAATCCAAAACGCAGCTATCTAACAGAACGGTTGTCAATGTGTGCACTCAACTTCCAGAGTTAAACCCGTGTGTGGATTCAGCAGTCTGCAAACCCTTTCTGTGCAGAGTTTCAAAACAGGCGTTTTCAGCCCAATACCGGCCTATGGAAGAAACAGCAGAAAGCACAGGGAAATCTCTGCTTCTAAATCCAAAACGCAGCTATCTAACAGAACGGTTGTCAATGTGTGCACTCAACTTCCAGAGTTAAACCCGTGTGTGGATTCAGCAGTCTGCAAACACTTTCTGTGCAGAATTTCAAAACAGGCGTTTTCAGCCCAATACCGGCCTATGGAAGAAACAGCAGAAAGCACAGGGAAATATCTGCTTCTAAGTCCAAAACGCAGCTATCTAACAGAACGGTTGTCAATGTGTGCACTCAACTTCCAGAGTTAAACCCGTGTGTGGATTCAGCAGTCTGCAAACCCTTTCTGTGCCGAGTTTCAAAACAGGCGTTTTCAGCCCAATACCGGCCTATGGAAGAAACAGCAGAAAGCACAGGGAAATATCTGCTTCTAAATCCAAAACGCAGCTATCTAACAGAACGGTTGTCAATGTGTGCACTCAACTTCCAGAGTTAAACCCGTGTGTGGATTCAGCAGTCTGCAAACCCTTTCTGTGCAGAGTTTCAAAACAGGCGTTTTCAGCCCAATACCGGCCTATGGAAGAAACAGCAGAAAGCACAGGGAAATCTCTGCTTCTAAATCCAAAACGCAGCTATCTAACAGAACGGTTGTCAATGTGTGCACTCAACTTCCAGAGTTAAACCCGTGTGTGGATTCAGCAGTCTGCAAACCCTTTCGGTGCAGAGTTTCAAAACAGGAGTTTTCAGCCCAATACCGGCCTATGGAAGAAACAGCAGAAAGCACAGGGAAATATCTGCTTCTAAATCCAAAACGCAGCTATCTAACAGAACGGTTGTCAATGTGTGCACTCAACTTCCAGAGTTAAACCCGTGTGTGGATTCAGCAGTCTGCAAACCCTTTCTGTGCCGAGTTTCAAAACAGGCGTTTTCAGCCCAATACCGGCATATGGAAGAAACAGCAGAAAGCACAGGGAAATCTCTGCTTCTAAATCCAAAACGCAGCTATCTAACAGAACGGTTGTCAATGTGTGCACTCAACTTCCAGAGTTAAACCCGTGTGTGGATTCAGCAGTCTGCAAACCCTTTCTGTGCAGAGTTTCAAAACAGGCGTTTTCAGCCCAATACCGGCCTATGGAAGAAACAGCAGAAAGCACAGGGAAATCTCTGCTTCTAAATCCAAAACGCAGCTATCTAACAGAACGGTTGTCAATGTGTGCACTCAACTTCCAGAGTTAAACCCGTGTGTGGATTCAGCAGTCTGCAAACCCTTTCTGTGCAGAGTTTCAAAACAGGCGTTTTCAGCCCAATACCGGCCTATGGAAGAAACAGCAGAAAGCACAGGGAAATATCTGCTTCTAAATCCAAAACGCAGCTATCTAACAGAACGGTTGTCAATGTGTGCACTCAACTTCCAGAGTTAAACCCGTGTGTGGATTCAGCAGTCTGCAAACCCTTTCTGTGCAGAGTTTCAAAACAGGCGTTTTCAGCCCAATACCGGCCTATGGAAGAAACAGCAGAAAGCACAGGGAAATATCTGCTTCTAAATCCAAAACGCAGCTATCTAACAGAACGGTTGTCAATGTGTGCACTCAACTTCCAGAGTTAAACCCGTGTGTGGATTCAGCAGTCTGCAAACCCTTTCTGTGCAGAGTTTCAAAACAGGCGTTTTCAGCCCAATACCGGCCTATGGAAGAAACAGCAGAAAGCACAGGGAAATATCTGCTTCTAAATCCAAAACGCAGCTATCTAACAGAACGGTTGTCAATGTGTGCACTCAACTTCCAGAGTTAAACCCGTGTGTGGATTCAGCAGTCTGCAAACCCTTTCTGTGCAGAGTTTCAAAACAGGCGTTTTCAGCCCAATACCGGCCTATGGAAGAAACAGCAGAAAGCACAGGGAAATATCTGCTTCTAAATCCAAAACGCAGCTATCTAACAGAACGGTTGTCAATGTGTGCACTCAACTTCCAGAGTTAAACCCGTGTGTGGATTCAGCAGTCTGCAAACCCTTTCTGTGCAGAGTTTCAAAACAGGCGTTTTCAGCCCAATACCGGCCTATGGAAGAAACAGCAGAAAGCACAGGGAAATATCTGCTTCTAAATCCAAAACGCAGCTATCTAACAGAACGGTTGTCAATGTGTGCACTCAACTTCCAGAGTTAAACCCGTGTGTGGATTCAGCAGTCTGCAAACCCTTTCTGTGCAGAGTTTCAAAACAGGCGTTTTCAGCCCAATACCGGCCTATGGAAGAAACAGCAGAAAGCACAGGGAAATATCTGCTTCTAAATCCAAAACGCAGCTATCTAACAGAACGGTTGTCAATGTGTGCACTCAACTTCCAGAGTTAAACCCGTGTGTGGATTCAGCAGTCTGCAAACCCTTTCTGTGCAGAGTTTCAAAACAGGCGTTTTCAGCCCAATACCGGCCTATGGAAGAAACAGCAGAAAGCACAGGGAAATATCTGCTTCTAAATCCAAAACGCAGCTATCTAACAGAACGGTTGTCAATGTGTGCACTCAACTTCCAGAGTTAAACCCGTGTGTGGATTCAGCAGTCTGCAAACCCTTTCTGTGCAGAGTTTCAAAACAGGCGTTTTCAGCCCAATACCGGCCTATGGAAGAAACAGCAGAAAGCACAGGGAAATATCTGCTTCTAAATCCAAAACGCAGCTATCTAACAGAACGGTTGTCAATGTGTGCACTCAACTTCCAGAGTTAAACCCGTGTGTGGATTCAGCAGTCTGCAAACCCTTTCTGTGCAGAGTTTCAAAACAGGCGTTTTCAGCCCAATACCGGCCTATGGAAGAAACAGCAGAAAGCACAGGGAAATCTCTGCTTCTAAATCCAAAACGCAGCTATCTAACAGAACGGTTGTCAATGTGTGCACTCAACTTCCAGAGTTAAACCCGTGTGTGGATTCAGCAGTCTGCAAACCCTTTCTGTGCAGAGTTTCAAAACAGGCGTTTTCAGCCCAATACCGGCCTATGGAAGAAACAGCAGAAAGCACAGGGAAATATCTGCTTCTAAATCCAAAACGCAGCTATCTAGCAGAACGGTTGTCAATGTGTGCACTCAACTTCCAGAGTTAAACCCGTGTGTGGATTCAGCAGTCTGCAAACCCTTTCTGTGCAGAGTTTCAAAACAGGCGTTTTCAGCCCAATACCGGCCTATGGAAGAAACAGCAGAAAGCACAGGGAAATATCTGCTTCTAAATCCAAAACGCAGCTATCTAACAGAACGGTTGTCAATGTGTGCACTCAACTTCCAGAGTTAAACCCGTGTGTGGATTCAGCAGTCTGCAAACCCTTTCTGTGCAGAGTTTCAAAACAGGCGTTTTCAGCCCAATACCGGCCTATGGAAGAAACAGCAGAAAGCACAGGGAAATATCTGCTTCTAAATCCAAAACGCAGCTATCTAACAGAACGGTTGTCAATGTGTGCACTCAACTTCCAGAGTTAAACCCGTGTGTGGATTCAGCAGTCTGCAAACCCTTTCTGTGCAGAGTTTCAAAACAGGCGTTTTCAGCCCAATACCGGCCTATGGAAGAAACAGCAGAAAGCACAGGGAAATATCTGCTTCTAAATCCAAAACGCAGCTATCTAACAGAACGGTTGTCAATGTGTGCACTCAACTTCCAGAGTTAAACCCGTGTGTGGATTCAGCAGTCTGCAAACCCTTTCTGTGCAGAGTTTCAAAACAGGCGTTTTCAGCCCAATACCGGCCTATGGAAGAAACAGCAGAAAGCACAGGGAAATATCTGCTTCTAAATCCAAAACGCAGCTATCTAACAGAACGGTTGTCAATGTGTGCACTCAACTTCCAGAGTTAAACCCGTGTGTGGATTCAGCAGTCTGCAAACCCTTTCTGTGCAGAGTTTCAAAACAGGCGTTTTCAGCCCAATACCGGCCTATGGAAGAAACAGCAGAAAGCACAGGGAAATATCTGCTTCTAAATCCAAAACGCAGCTATCTAACAGAACGGTTGTCAATGTGTGCACTCAACTTCCAGAGTTAAACCCGTGTGTGGATTCAGCAGTCTGCAAACCCTTTCTGTGCAGAGTTTCAAAACAGGCGTTTTCAGCCCAATACCGGCCTATGGAAGAAACAGCAGAAAGCACAGGGAAATATCTGCTTCTAAATCCAAAACGCAGCTATCTAACAGAACGGTTGTCAATGTGTGCACTCAACTTCCAGAGTTAAACCCGTGTGTGGATTCAGCAGTCTGCAAACCCTTTCTGTGCAGAGTTTCAAAACAGGCGTTTTCAGCCCAATACCGGCCTATGGAAGAAACAGCAGAAAGCACAGGGAAATATCTGCTTCTAAATCCAAAACGCAGCTATCTAACAGAACGGTTGTCAATGTGTGCACTCAACTTCCAGAGTTAAACCCGTGTGTGGATTCAGCAGTCTGCAAACCCTTTCTGTGCAGAGTTTCAAAACAGGCGTTTTCAGCCCAATACCGGCCTATGGAAGAAACAGCAGAAAGCACAGGGAAATCTCTGCTTCTAAATCCAAAACGCAGCTATCTAACAGAACGGTTGTCAATGTGTGCACTCAACTTCCAGAGTTAAACCCGTGTGTGGATTCAGCAGTCTGCAAACACTTTCTGTGCAGAATTTCAAAACAGGCGTTTTCAGCCCAATACCGGCCTATGGAAGAAACAGCAGAAAGCACAGGGAAATATCTGCTTCTAAGTCCAAAACGCAGCTATCTAACAGAACGGTTGTCAATGTGTGCACTCAACTTCCAGAGTTAAACCCGTGTGTGGATTCAGCAGTCTGCAAACCCTTTCTGTGCCGAGTTTCAAAACAGGCGTTTTCAGCCCAATACCGGCCTATGGAAGAAACAGCAGAAAGCACAGGGAAATATCTGCTTCTAAATCCAAAACGCAGCTATCTAACAGAACGGTTGTCAATGTGTGCACTCAACTTCCAGAGTTAAACCCGTGTGTGGATTCAGCAGTCTGCAAACCCTTTCTGTGCAGAGTTTCAAAACAGGCGTTTTCAGCCCAATACCGGCCTATGGAAGAAACAGCAGAAAGCACAGGGAAATCTCTGCTTCTAAATCCAAAACGCAGCTATCTAACAGAACGGTTGTCAATGTGTGCACTCAACTTCCAGAGTTAAACCCGTGTGTGGATTCAGCAGTCTGCAAACCCTTTCGGTGCAGAGTTTCAAAACAGGAGTTTTCAGCCCAATACCGGCCTATGGAAGAAACAGCAGAAAGCACAGGGAAATATCTGCTTCTAAATCCAAAACGCAGCTATCTAACAGAACGGTTGTCAATGTGTGCACTCAACTTCCAGAGTTAAACCCGTGTGTGGATTCAGCAGTCTGCAAACCCTTTCTGTGCCGAGTTTCAAAACAGGCGTTTTCAGCCCAATACCGGCATATGGAAGAAACAGCAGAAAGCACAGGGAAATCTCTGCTTCTAAATCCAAAACGCAGCTATCTAACAGAACGGTTGTCAATGTGTGCACTCAACTTCCAGAGTTAAACCCGTGTGTGGATTCAGCAGTCTGCAAACCCTTTCTGTGCAGAGTTTCAAAACAGGCGTTTTCAGCCCAATACCGGCCTATGGAAGAAACAGCAGAAAGCACAGGGAAATCTCTGCTTCTAAATCCAAAACGCAGCTATCTAACAGAACGGTTGTCAATGTGTGCACTCAACTTCCAGAGTTAAACCCGTGTGTGGATTCAGCAGTCTGCAAACCCTTTCTGTGCAGAGTTTCAAAACAGGCGTTTTCAGCCCAATACCGGCCTATGGAAGAAACAGCAGAAAGCACAGGGAAATATCTGCTTCTAAATCCAAAACGCAGCTATCTAACAGAACGGTTGTCAATGTGTGCACTCAACTTCCAGAGCTAAACCCGTGTGTGGATTCAGCAGTCTGCAAACCCTTTCTGTGCAGAGTTTCAAAACAGGCGTTTTCAGCCCAATACCGGCCTATGGAAGAAACAGCAGAAAGCACAGGGAAATATCTGCTTCTAAATCCAAAACGCAGCTATCTAACAGAACGGTTGTCAATGTGTGCACTCAACTTCCAGAGTTAAACCCGTGTGTGGATTCAGCAGTCTGCAAACCCTTTCTGTGCCGAGTTTCAAAACAGGCGTTTTCAGCCCAATACCGGCCTATGGAAGAAACAGCAGAAAGCACAGGGAAATATCTGCTTCTAAATCCAAAACGCAGCTATCTAACAGAACGGTTGTCAATGTGTGCACTCAACTTCCAGAGTTAAACCCGTGTGTGGATTCAGCAGTCTGCAAACCCTTTCTGTGCAGAGTTTCAAAACAGGCGTTTTCAGCCCAATACCGGCCTATGGAAGAAACAGCAGAAAGCACAGGGAAATATCTGCTTCTAAATCCAAAACGCAGCTATCTAACAGAACGGTTGTCAATGTGTGCACTCAACTTCCAGAGTTAAACCCGTGTGTGGATTCAGCAGTCTGCAAACCCTTTCTGTGCAGAGTTTCAAAACAGGCGTTTTCAGCCCAATACCGGCCTATGGAAGAAACAGCAGAAAGCACAGGGAAATATCTGCTTCTAAATCCAAAACGCAGCTATCTAACAGAACGGTTGTCAATGTGTGCACTCAACTTCCAGAGTTAAACCCGTGTGTGGATTCAGCAGTCTGCAAACCCTTTCTGTGCAGAGTTTCAAAACAGGCGTTTTCAGCCCAATACCGGCCTATGGAAGAAACAGCAGAAAGCACAGGGAAATATCTGCTTCTAAATCCAAAACGCAGCTATCTAACAGAACGGTTGTCAATGTGTGCACTCAACTTCCAGAGTTAAACCCGTGTGTGGATTCAGCAGTCTGCAAACCCTTTCTGTGCAGAGTTTCAAAACAGGCGTTTTCAGCCCAATACCGGCCTATGGAAGAAACAGCAGAAAGCACAGGGAAATATCTGCTTCTAAATCCAAAACGCAGCTATCTAACAGAACGGTTGTCAATGTGTGCACTCAACTTCCAGAGTTAAACCCGTGTGTGGATTCAGCAGTCTGCAAACCCTTTCTGTGCAGAGTTTCAAAACAGGCGTTTTCAGCCCAATACCGGCCTATGGAAGAAACAGCAGAAAGCACAGGGAAATATCTGCTTCTAAATCCAAAACGCAGCTATCTAACAGAACGGTTGTCAATGTGTGCACTCAACTTCCAGAGTTAAACCCGTGTGTGGATTCAGCAGTCTGCAAACCCTTTCTGTGCAGAGTTTCAAAACAGGCGTTTTCAGCCCAATACCGGCCTATGGAAGAAACAGCAGAAAGCACAGGGAAATATCTGCTTCTAAATCCAAAACGCAGCTATCTAACAGAACGGTTGTCAATGTGTGCACTCAACTTCCAGAGTTAAACCCGTGTGTGGATTCAGCAGTCTGCAAACCCTTTCTGTGCAGAGTTTCAAAACAGGCGTTTTCAGCCCAATACCGGCCTATGGAAGAAACAGCAGAAAGCACAGGGAAATATCTGCTTCTAAATCCAAAACGCAGCTATCTAACAGAACGGTTGTCAATGTGTGCACTCAACTTCCAGAGTTAAACCCGTGTGTGGATTCAGCAGTCTGCAAACCCTTTCTGTGCAGAGTTTCAAAACAGGCGTTTTCAGCCCAATACCGGCCTATGGAAGAAACAGCAGAAAGCACAGGGAAATCTCTGCTTCTAAATCCAAAACGCAGCTATCTAACAGAACGGTTGTCAATGTGTGCACTCAACTTCCAGAGTTAAACCCGTGTGTGGATTCAGCAGTCTGCAAACCCTTTCTGTGCAGAGTTTCAAAACAGGCGTTTTCAGCCCAATACCGGCCTATGGAAGAAACAGCAGAAAGCACAGGGAAATATCTGCTTCTAAATCCAAAACGCAGCTATCTAGCAGAACGGTTGTCAATGTGTGCACTCAACTTCCAGAGTTAAACCCGTGTGTGGATTCAGCAGTCTGCAAACCCTTTCTGTGCAGAGTTTCAAAACAGGCGTTTTCAGCCCAATACCGGCCTATGGAAGAAACAGCAGAAAGCACAGGGAAATATCTGCTTCTAAATCCAAAACGCAGCTATCTAACAGAACGGTTGTCAATGTGTGCACTCAACTTCCAGAGTTAAACCCGTGTGTGGATTCAGCAGTCTGCAAACCCTTTCTGTGCAGAGTTTCAAAACAGGCGTTTTCAGCCCAATACCGGCCTATGGAAGAAACAGCAGAAAGCACAGGGAAATCTCTGCTTCTAAATCCAAAACGCAGCTATCTAACAGAACGGTTGTCAATGTGTGCACTCAACTTCCAGAGTTAAACCCGTGTGTGGATTCAGCAGTCTGCAAACCCTTTCTGTGCAGAGTTTCAAAACAGGCGTTTTCAGCCCAATACCGGCCTATGGAAGAAACAGCAGAAAGCACAGGGAAATATCTGCTTCTAAATCCAAAACGCAGCTATCTAACAGAACGGTTGTCAATGTGTGCACTCAACTTCCAGAGTTAAACCCGTGTGTGGATTCAGCAGTCTGCAAACCCTTTCTGTGCAGAGTTTCAAAACAGGCGTTTTCAGCCCAATACCGGCCTATGGAAGAAACAGCAGAAAGCACAGGGAAATATCTGCTTCTAAATCCAAAACGCAGCTATCTAACAGAACGGTTGTCAATGTGTGCACTCAACTTCCAGAGTTAAACCCGTGTGTGGATTCAGCAGTCTGCAAACCCTTTCTCTGCAGAGTTTCAAAACAGGCGTTTTCAGCCCAATACCGGCCTATGGAAGAAACAGCAGAAAGCACAGGGAAATATCTGCTTCTAAATCCAAAACGCAGCTATCTAACAGAACGGTTGTCAATGTGTGCACTCAACTTCCAGAGTTAAACCCGTGTGTGGATTCAGCAGTCTGCAAACCCTTTCTGTGCAGAGTTTCAAAACAGGCGTTTTCAGCCCAATACCGGCCTATGGAAGAAACAGCAGAAAGCACAGGGAAATCTCTGCTTCTAAATCCAAAACGCAGCTATCTAACAGAACGGTTGTCAATGTGTGCACTCAACTTCCAGAGTTAAACCCGTGTGTGGATTCAGCAGTCTGCAAACCCTTTCTGTGCAGAGTTTCAAAACAGGCGTTTTCAGCCCAATACCGGCCTATGGAAGAAACAGCAGAAAGCACAGGGAAATCTCTGCTTCTAAATCCAAAACGCAGCTATCTAACAGAACGGTTGTCAATGTGTGCACTCAACTTCCAGAGTTAAACCCGTGTGTGGATTCAGCAGTCTGCAAACCCTTTCTGTGCAGAGTTTCAAAACAGGCGTTTTCAGCCCAATACCGGCCTATGGAAGAAACAGCAGAAAGCACAGGGAAATATCTGCTTCTAAATCCAAAACGCAGCTATCTAACAGAACGGTTGTCAATGTGTGCACTCAACTTCCAGAGTTAAACCCGTGTGTGGATTCAGCAGTCTGCAAACCCTTTCTGTGCAGAGTTTCAAAACAGGCGTTTTCAGCCCAATACCGGCCTATGGAAGAAACAGCAGAAAGCACAGGGAAATATCTGCTTCTAAATCCAAAACGCAGCTATCTAACAGAACGGTTGTCAATGTGTGCACTCAACTTCCAGAGTTAAACCCGTGTGTGGATTCAGCAGTCTGCAAACACTTTCTGTGTAGAATTTCAAAACAGGCGTTTTCAGCCCAATACCGGCCTATGGAAGAAACAGCAGAAAGCACAGGGAAATCTCTGCTTCTAAATCCAAAACGCAGCTATCTAACAGAACGGTTGTCAATGTGTGCACTCAACTTCCAGAGTTAAACCCGTGTGTGGATTCAGCAGTCTGCAAACCCTTTCTGTGCCGAGTTTCAAAACAGGCGTTTTCAGCCCAATACCGGCCTATGGAAGAAACAGCAGAAAGCACAGGGAAATATCTGCTTCTAAATCCAAAACGCAGCTATCTAACAGAACGGTTGTCAATGTGTGCACTCAACTTCCAGAGTTAAACCCGTGTGTGGATTCAGCAGTCTGCAAACCCTTTCTGTGCAGAGTTTCAAAACAGGCGTTTTCAGCCCAATACCGGCCTATGGAAGAAACAGCAGAAAGCACAGGGAAATATCTGCTTCTAAATCCAAAACGCAGCTATCTAACAGAACGGTTGTCAATGTGTGCACTCAACTTCCAGAGTTAAACCCGTGTGTGGATTCAGCAGTCTGCAAACCCTTTCTGTGCAGAGTTTCAAAACAGGCGTTTTCAGCCCAATACCGGCCTATGGAAGAAACAGCAGAAAGCACAGGGAAATATCTGCTTCTAAATCCAAAACGCAGCTATCTAACAGAACGGTTGTCAATGTGTGCACTCAACTTCCAGAGTTAAACCCGTGTGTGGATTCAGCAGTCTGCAAACCCTTTCTGTGCAGAGTTTCAAAACAGGCGTTTTCAGCCCAATACCGGCCTATGGAAGAAACAGCAGAAAGCACAGGGAAATATCTGCTTCTAAATCCAAAACGCAGCTATCTAACAGAACGGTTGTCAATGTGTGCACTCAACTTCCAGAGTTAAACCCGTGTGTGGATTCAGCAGTCTGCAAACCCTTTCGGTGCAGAGTTTCAAAACAGGCGTTTTCAGCCCAATACCGGCCTATGGAAGAAACAGCAGAAAGCACAGGGAAATATCTGCTTCTAAATCCAAAACGCAGCTATCTAACAGAACGGTTGTCAATGTGTGCACTCAACTTCCAGAGTTAAACCCGTGTGTGGATTCAGCAGTCTGCAAACCCTTTCTGTGCAGAGTTTCAAAACAGGCGTTTTCAGCCCAATACCGGCCTATGGAAGAAACAGCAGAAAGCACAGGGAAATATCTGCTTCTAAATCCAAAACGCAGCTATCTAACAGAACGGTTGTCAATGTGTGCACTCAACTTCCAGAGTTAAACCCGTGTGTGGATTCAGCAGTCTGCAAACCCTTTCTGTGCAGAGTTTCAAAACAGGCGTTTTCAGCCCAATACCGGCCTATGGAAGAAACAGCAGAAAGCACAGGGAAATATCTGCTTCTAAATCCAAAACGCAGCTATCTAGCAGAACGGTTGTCAATGTGTGCACTCAACTTCCAGAGTTAAACCCGTGTGTGGATTCAGCAGTCTGCAAACCCTTTCTGTGCAGAGTTTCAAAACAGGCGTTTTCAGCCCAATACCGGCCTATGGAAGAAACAGCAGAAAGCACAGGGAAATATCTGCTTCTAAATCCAAAACGCAGCTATCTAACAGAACGGTTGTCAATGTGTGCACTCAACTTCCAGAGTTAAACCCGTGTGTGGATTCAGCAGTCTGCAAACCCTTTCTGTGCAGAGTTTCAAAACAGGCGTTTTCAGCCCAATACCGGCCTATGGAAGAAACAGCAGAAAGCACAGGGAAATATCTGCTTCTAAATCCAAAACGCAGCTATCTAACAGAACGGTTGTCAATGTGTGCACTCAACTTCCAGAGTTAAACCCGTGTGTGGATTCAGCAGTCTGCAAACCCTTTCTGTGCAGAGTTTCAAAACAGGCGTTTTCAGCCCAATACCGGCCTATGGAAGAAACAGCAGAAAGCACAGGGAAATATCTGCTTCTAAATCCAAAACGCAGCTATCTAACAGAACGGTTGTCAATGTGTGCACTCAACTTCCAGAGTTAAACCCGTGTGTGGATTCAGCAGTCTGCAAACCCTTTCTGTGCAGAGTTTCAAAACAGGCGTTTTCAGCCCAATACCGGCCTATGGAAGAAACAGCAGAAAGCACAGGGAAATATCTGCTTCTAAATCCAAAACGCAGCTATCTAACAGAACGGTTGTCAATGTGTGCACTCAACTTCCAGAGTTAAACCCGTGTGTGGATTCAGCAGTCTGCAAACCCTTTCTGTGCAGAGTTTCAAAACAGGCGTTTTCAGCCCAATACCGGCCTATGGAAGAAACAGCAGAAAGCACAGGGAAATATCTGCTTCTAAATCCAAAACGCAGCTATCTAACAGAACGGTTGTCAATGTGTGCACTCAACTTCCAGAGTTAAACCCGTGTGTGGATTCAGCAGTCTGCAAACCCTTTCTGTGCAGAGTTTCAAAACAGGCGTTTTCAGCCCAATACCGGCCTATGGAAGAAACAGCAGAAAGCACAGGGAAATATCTGCTTCTAAATCCAAAACGCAGCTATCTAACAGAACGGTTGTCAATGTGTGCACTCAACTTCCAGAGTTAAACCCGTGTGTGGATTCAGCAGTCTGCAAACCCTTTCTGTGCAGAGTTTCAAAACAGGCGTTTTCAGCCCAATACCGGCCTATGGAAGAAACAGCAGAAAGCACAGGGAAATATCTGCTTCTAAATCCAAAACGCAGCTATCTAACAGAACGGTTGTCAATGTGTGCACTCAACTTCCAGAGTTAAACCCGTGTGTGGATTCAGCAGTCTGCAAACCCTTTCTGTGCAGAGTTTCAAAACAGGCGTTTTCAGCCCAATACCGGCCTATGGAAGAAACAGCAGAAAGCACAGGGAAATCTCTGCTTCTAAATCCAAAACGCAGCTATCTAACAGAACGGTTATCAATGTGTGCACTCAACTTCCAGAGTTAAACCCGTGTGTGGATTCAGCAGTCTGCAAACACTTTCTGTGCAGAATTTCAAAACAGGCGTTTTCAGCCCAATACCGGCCTATGGAAGAAACAGCAGAAAGCACAGGGAAATATCTGCTTCTAAATCCAAAACGCAGCTATCTAACAGAACGGTTGTCAATGTGTGCACTCAACTTCCAGAGTTAAACCCGTGTGTGGATTCAGCAGTCTGCAAACCCTTTCTGTGCCGAGTTTCAAAACAGGCGTTTTCAGCCCAATACCGGCCTATGGAAGAAACAGCAGAAAGCACAGGGAAATATCTGCTTCTAAATCCAAAACGCAGCTATCTAACAGAACGGTTGTCAATGTGTGCACTCAACTTCCAGAGTTAAACACGTGTGTGGATTCAGCAGTCTGCAAACCCTTTCTGTGCAGAGTTTCAAAACAGGCGTTTTCAGCCCAATACCGGCCTATGGAAGAAACAGCAGAAAGCACAGGGAAATCTCTGCTTCTAAATCCAAAACGCAGCTATCTAACAGAACGGTTGTCAATGTGTGCACTCAACTTCCAGAGTTAAACCCGTGTGTGGATTCAGCAGTCTGCAAACACTTTCTGTGTAGAGTTTCAAAACAGGCGTTTTCAGCCCAATACCGGCCTATGGAAGAAACAGCAGAAAGCACAGGGAAATCTCTGCTTCTAAATCCAAAACGCAGCTATCTAACAGAACGGTTGTCAATGTGTGCACTCAACTTCCAGAGTTAAACCCGTGTGTGGATTCAGCAGTCTGCAAACCCTTTCTGTGCAGAGTTTCAAAACAGGCGTTTTCAGCCCAATACCGGCCTATGGAAGAAACAGCAGAAAGCACAGGGAAATCTCTGCTTCTAAATCCAAAACGCAGCTATCTAACAGAACGGTTGTCAATGTGTGCACTCAACTTCCAGAGTTAAACCCGTGTGTGGATTCAGCAGTCTGCAAACCCTTTCTGTGCAGAGTTTCAAAACAGGCGTTTTCAGCCCAATACCGGCCTATGGAAGAAACAGCAGAAAGCACAGGGAAATATCTGCTTCTAAATCCAAAACGCAGCTATCTAACAGAACGGTTGTCAATGTGTGCACTCAACTTCCAGAGTTAAACCCGTGTGTGGATTCAGCAGTCTGCAAACCCTTTCTGTGCAGAGTTTCAAAACAGGCGTTTTCAGCCCAATACCGGCCTATGGAAGAAACAGCAGAAAGCACAGGGAAATATCTGCTTCTAAATCCAAAACGCAGCTATCTAACAGAACGGTTGTCAATGTGTGCACTCAACTTCCAGAGTTAAACCCGTGTGTGGATTCAGCAGTCTGCAAACCCTTTCTGTGCAGAGTTTCAAAACAGGCGTTTTCAGCCCAATACCGGCCTATGGAAGAAACAGCAGAAAGCACAGGGAAATCTCTGCTTCTAAATCCAAAACGCAGCTATCTAACAGAACGGTTGTCAATGTGTGCACTCAACTTCCAGAGTTAAACCCGTGTGTGGATTCAGCAGTCTGCAAACCCTTTCTGTGCAGAGTTTCAAAACAGGCGTTTTCAGCCCAATACCGGCCTATGGAAGAAACAGCAGAAAGCACAGGGAAATATCTGCTTCTAAATCCAAAACGCAGCTATCTAACAGAACGGTTGTCAATGTGTGCACTCAACTTCCAGAGTTAAACCCGTGTGTGGATTCAGCAGTCTGCAAACCCTTTCTGTGCAGAGTTTCAAAACAGGCGTTTTCAGCCCAATACCGGCCTATGGAAGAAACAGCAGAAAGCACAGGGAAATCTCTGCTTCTAAATCCAAAACGCAGCTATCTAGCAGAACGGTTGTCAATGTGTGCACTCAACTTCCAGAGTTAAACCCGTGTGTGGATTCAGCAGTCTGCAAACCCTTTCTGTGCAGAGTTTCAAAACAGGCGTTTTCAGCCCAATACCGGCCTATGGAAGAAACAGCAGAAAGCACAGGGAAATATCTGCTTCTAAATCCAAAACGCAGCTATCTAACAGAACGGTTGTCAATGTGTGCACTCAACTTCCAGAGTTAAACCCGTGTGTGGATTCAGCAGTCTGCAAACCCTTTCTGTGCAGAGTTTCAAAACAGGCGTTTTCAGCCCAATACCGGCCTATGGAAGAAACAGCAGAAAGCACAGGGAAATATCTGCTTCTAAATCCAAAACGCAGCTATCTAACAGAACGGTTGTCAATGTGTGCACTCAACTTCCAGAGTTAAACCCGTGTGTGGATTCAGCAGTCTGCAAACCCTTTCTGTGCAGAGTTTCAAAACAGGCGTTTTCAGCCCAATACCGGCCTATGGAAGAAACAGCAGAAAGCACAGGGAAATATCTGCTTCTAAATCCAAAACGCAGCTATCTAGCAGAACGGTTGTCAATGTGTGCACTCAACTTCCAGAGTTAAACCCGTGTGTGGATTCAGCAGTCTGCAAACCCTTTCTGTGCAGAGTTTCAAAACAGGCGTTTTCAGCCCAATACCGGCCTATGGAAGAAACAGCAGAAAGCACAGGGAAATATCTGCTTCTAAATCCAAAACGCAGCTATCTAACAGAACGGTTGTCAATGTGTGCACTCAACTTCCAGAGTTAAACCCGTGTGTGGATTCAGCAGTCTGCAAACCCTTTCTGTGCAGAGTTTCAAAACAGGCGTTTTCAGCCCAATACCGGCCTATGGAAGAAACAGCAGAAAGCACAGGGAAATATCTGCTTCTAAATCCAAAACGCAGCTATCTAACAGAACGGTTGTCAATGTGTGCACTCAACTTCCAGAGTTAAACCCGTGTGTGGATTCAGCAGTCTGCAAACCCTTTCTGTGCAGAGTTTCAAAACAGGCGTTTTCAGCCCAATACCGGCCTATGGAAGAAACAGCAGAAAGCACAGGGAAATATCTGCTTCTAAATCCAAAACGCAGCTATCTAACAGAACGGTTGTCAATGTGTGCACTCAACTTCCAGAGTTAAACCCGTGTGTGGATTCAGCAGTCTGCAAACCCTTTCTGTGCAGAGTTTCAAAACAGGCGTTTTCAGCCCAATACCGGCCTATGGAAGAAACAGCAGAAAGCACAGGGAAATATCTGCTTCTAAATCCAAAACGCAGCTATCTAACAGAACGGTTGTCAATGTGTGCACTCAACTTCCAGAGTTAAACCCGTGTGTGGATTCAGCAGTCTGCAAACCCTTTCTGTGCAGAGTTTCAAAACAGGCGTTTTCAGCCCAATACCGGCCTATGGAAGAAACAGCAGAAAGCACAGGGAAATATCTGCTTCTAAATCCAAAACGCAGCTATCTAACAGAACGGTTGTCAATGTGTGCACTCAACTTCCAGAGTTAAACCCGTGTGTGGATTCAGCAGTCTGCAAACCCTTTCTGTGCAGAGTTTCAAAACAGGCGTTTTCAGCCCAATACCGGCCTATGGAAGAAACAGCAGAAAGCACAGGGAAATCTCTGCTTCTAAATCCAAAACGCAGCTATCTAACAGAACGGTTGTCAATGTGTGCACTCAACTTCCAGAGTTAAACCCGTGTGTGGATTCAGCAGTCTGCAAACCCTTTCTGTGCAGAGTTTCAAAACAGGCGTTTTCAGCCCAATACCGGCCTATGGAAGAAACAGCAGAAAGCACAGGGAAATATCTGCTTCTAAATCCAAAACGCAGCTATCTAACAGAACGGTTGTCAATGTGTGCACTCAACTTCCAGAGTTAAACCCGTGTGTGGATTCAGCAGTCTGCAAACCCTTTCTGTGCAGAGTTTCAAAACAGGCGTTTTCAGCCCAATACCGGCCTATGGAAGAAACAGCAGAAAGCACAGGGAAATATCTGCTTCTAAATCCAAAACGCAGCTATCTAACAGAACGGTTGTCAATGTGTGCACTCAACTTCCAGAGTTAAACCCGTGTGTGGATTCAGCAGTCTGCAAACCCTTTCTGTGCAGAGTTTCAAAACAGGCGTTTTCAGCCCAATACCGGCCTATGGAAGAAACAGCAGAAAGCACAGGGAAATCTCTGCTTCTAAATCCAAAACGCAGCTATCTAACAGAACGGTTGTCAATGTGTGCACTCAACTTCCAGAGTTAAACCCGTGTGTGGATTCAGCAGTCTGCAAACCCTTTCTGTGCCGAGTTTCAAAACAGGCGTTTTCAGCCCAATACCGGCCTATGGAAGAAACAGCAGAAAGCACAGGGAAATATCTGTTTCTAAATCCAAAACGCAGCTATCTAGCAGAACGGTTGTCAATGTGTGCACTCAACTTCCAGAGTTAAACCCGTGTGTGGATTCAGCAGTCTGCAAACCCTTTCTGTGCAGAGTTTCAAAACAGGCGTTTTCAGCCCAATACCGGCCTATGGAAGAAACAGCAGAAAGCACAGGGAAATATCTGCTTCTAAATCCAAAACGCAGCTATCTAACAGAACGGTTGTCAATGTGTGCACTCAACTTCCAGAGTTAAACCCGTGTGTGGATTCAGCAGTCTGCAAACCCTTTCTGTGCAGAGTTTCAAAACAGGCGTTTTCAGCCCAATACCGGCCTATGGAAGAAACAGCAGAAAGCACAGGGAAATATCTGCTTCTAAATCCAAAACGCAGCTATCTAACAGAACGGTTGTCAATGTGTGCACTCAACTTCCAGAGTTAAACCCGTGTGTGGATTCAGCAGTCTGCAAACCCTTTCTGTGCAGAGTTTCAAAACAGGCGTTTTCAGCCCAATACCGGCCTATGGAAGAAACAGCAGAAAGCACAGGGAAATATCTGCTTCTAAATCCAAAACGCAGCTATCTAACAGAACGGTTGTCAATGTGTGCACTCAACTTCCAGAGTTAAACCCGTGTGTGGATTCAGCAGTCTGCAAACCCTTTCTGTGCAGAGTTTCAAAACAGGCGTTTTCAGCCCAATACCGGCCTATGGAAGAAACAGCAGAAAGCACAGGGAAATATCTGCTTCTAAATCCAAAACGCAGCTATCTAACAGAACGGTTGTCAATGTGTGCACTCAACTTCCAGAGTTAAACCCGTGTGTGGATTCAGCAGTCTGCAAACCCTTTCTGTGCAGAGTTTCAAAACAGGCGTTTTCAGCCCAATACCGGCCTATGGAAGAAACAGCAGAAAGCACAGGGAAATATCTGCTTCTAAATCCAAAACGCAGCTATCTAACAGAACGGTTGTCAATGTGTGCACTCAACTTCCAGAGTTAAACCCGTGTGTGGATTCAGCAGTCTGCAAACCCTTTCTCTGCAGAGTTTCAAAACAGGCGTTTTCAGCCCAATACCGGCCTATGGAAGAAACAGCAGAAAGCACAGGGAAATATCTGCTTCTAAATCCAAAACGCAGCTATCTAACAGAACGGTTGTCAATGTGTGCACTCAACTTCCAGAGTTAAACCCGTGTGTGGATTCAGCAGTCTGCAAACCCTTTCTGTGCAGAGTTTCAAAACAGGCGTTTTCAGCCCAATACCGGCCTATGGAAGAAACAGCAGAAAGCACAGGGAAATATCTGCTTCTAAATCCAAAACGCAGCTATCTAACAGAACGGTTGTCAATGTGTGCACTCAACTTCCAGAGTTAAACCCGTGTGTGGATTCAGCAGTCTGCAAACCCTTTCTGTGCAGAGTTTCAAAACAGGCGTTTTCAGCCCAATACCGGCCTATGGAAGAAACAGCAGAAAGCACAGGGAAATATCTGCTTCTAAATCCAAAACGCAGCTATCTAACAGAACGGTTGTCAATGTGTGCACTCAACTTCCAGAGTTAAACCCGTGTGTGGATTCAGCAGTCTGCAAACCCTTTCTGTGCAGAGTTTCAAAACAGGCGTTTTCAGCCCAATACCGGCCTATGGAAGAAACAGCAGAAAGCACAGGGAAATATCTGCTTCTAAATCCAAAACGCAGCTATCTAACAGAACGGTTGTCAATGTGTGCACTCAACTTCCAGAGTTAAACCCGTGTGTGGATTCAGCAGTCTGCAAACCCTTTCTGTGCCGAGTTTCAAAACAGGCGTTTTCAGCCCAATACCGGCCTATGGAAGAAACAGCAGAAAGCACAGGGAAATATCTGCTTCTAAATCCAAAACGCAGCTATCTAACAGAACGGTTGTCAATGTGTGCACTCAACTTCCAGAGTTAAACCCGTGTGTGGATTCAGCAGTCTGCAAACCCTTTCTGTGCAGAGTTTCAAAACAGGCGTTTTCAGCCCAATACCGGCCTATGGAAGAAACAGCAGAAAGCACAGGGAAATATCTGCTTCTAAATCCAAAACGCAGCTATCTAACAGAACGGTTGTCAATGTGTGCACTCAACTTCCAGAGTTAAACCCGTGTGTGGATTCAGCAGTCTGCAAACCCTTTCTGTGCAGAGTTTCAAAACAGGCGTTTTCAGCCCAATACCGGCCTATGGAAGAAACAGCAGAAAGCACAGGGAAATATCTGCTTCTAAATCCAAAACGCAGCTATCTAACAGAACGGTTGTCAATGTGTGCACTCAACTTCCAGAGTTAAACCCGTGTGTGGATTCAGCAGTCTGCAAACCCTTTCTGTGCAGAGTTTCAAAACAGGCGTTTTCAGCCCAATACCGGCCTATGGAAGAAACAGCAGAAAGCACAGGGAAATATCTGCTTCTAAATCCAAAACGCAGCTATCTAACAGAACGGTTGTCAATGTGTGCACTCAACTTCCAGAGTTAAACCCGTGTGTGGATTCAGCAGTCTGCAAACCCTTTCTGTGCAGAGTTTCAAAACAGGCGTTTTCAGCCCAATACCGGCCTATGGAAGAAACAGCAGAAAGCACAGGGAAATATCTGCTTCTAAATCCAAAACGCAGCTATCTAACAGAACGGTTGTCAATGTGTGCACTCAACTTCCAGAGTTAAACCCGTGTGTGGATTCAGCAGTCTGCAAACCCTTTCTGTGCAGAGTTTCAAAACAGGCGTTTTCAGCCCAATACCGGCCTATGGAAGAAACAGCAGAAAGCACAGGGAAATATCTGCTTCTAAATCCAAAACGCAGCTATCTAACAGAACGGTTGTCAATGTGTGCACTCAACTTCCAGAGTTAAACCCGTGTGTGGATTCAGCAGTCTGCAAACCCTTTCTGTGCAGAGTTTCAAAACAGGCGTTTTCAGCCCAATACCGGCCTATGGAAGAAACAGCAGAAAGCACAGGGAAATATCTGCTTCTAAATCCAAAACGCAGCTATCTAACAGAACGGTTGTCAATGTGTGCACTCAACTTCCAGAGTTAAACCCGTGTGTGGATTCAGCAGTCTGCAAACCCTTTCTGTGCAGAGTTTCAAAACAGGCGTTTTCAGCCCAATACCGGCCTATGGAAGAAACAGCAGAAAGCACAGGGAAATATCTGCTTCTAAATCCAAAACGCAGCTATCTAACAGAACGGTTGTCAATGTGTGCACTCAACTTCCAGAGTTAAACCCGTGTGTGGATTCAGCAGTCTGCAAACCCTTTCTGTGCAGAGTTTCAAAACAGGCGTTTTCAGCCCAATACCGGCCTATGGAAGAAACAGCAGAAAGCACAGGGAAATATCTGCTTCTAAATCCAAAACGCAGCTATCTAACAGAACGGTTGTCAATGTGTGCACTCAACTTCCAGAGTTAAACCCGTGTGTGGATTCAGCAGTCTGCAAACCCTTTCTGTGCAGAGTTTCAAAACAGGCGTTTTCAGCCCAATACCGGCCTATGGAAGAAACAGCAGAAAGCACAGGGAAATATCTGCTTCTAAATCCAAAACGCAGCTATCTAACAGAACGGTTGTCAATGTGTGCACTCAACTTCCAGAGTTAAACCCGTGTGTGGATTCAGCAGTCTGCAAACCCTTTCTGTGCAGAGTTTCAAAACAGGCGTTTTCAGCCCAATACCGGCCTATGGAAGAAACAGCAGAAAGCACAGGGAAATATCTGCTTCTAAATCCAAAACGCAGCTATCTAACAGAACGGTTGTCAATGTGTGCACTCAACTTCCAGAGTTAAACCCGTGTGTGGATTCAGCAGTCTGCAAACCCTTTCTGTGCAGAGTTTCAAAACAGGCGTTTTCAGCCCAATACCGGCCTATGGAAGAAACAGCAGAAAGCACAGGGAAATATCTGCTTCTAAATCCAAAACGCAGCTATCTAACAGAACGGTTGTCAATGTGTGCACTCAACTTCCAGAGTTAAACCCGTGTGTGGATTCAGCAGTCTGCAAACCCTTTCTGTGCCGAGTTTCAAAACAGGCGTTTTCAGCCCAATACCGGCCTATGGAAGAAACAGCAGAAAGCACAGGGAAATATCTGCTTCTAAATCCAAAACGCAGCTATCTAACAGAACGGTTGTCAATGTGTGCACTCAACTTCCAGAGTTAAACCCGTGTGTGGATTCAGCAGTCTGCAAACCCTTTCTGTGCAGAGTTTCAAAACAGGCGTTTTCAGCCCAATACCGGCCTATGGAAGAAACAGCAGAAAGCACAGGGAAATCTCTGCTTCTAAATCCAAAACGCAGCTATCTAACAGAACGGTTGTCAATGTGTGCACTCAACTTCCAGAGTTAAACCCGTGTGTGGATTCAGCAGTCTGCAAACCCTTTCTGTGCAGAGTTTCAAAACAGGCGTTTTCAGCCCAATACCGGCCTATGGAAGAAACAGCAGAAAGCACAGGGAAATATCTGCTTCTAAATCCAAAACGCAGCTATCTAACAGAACGGTTGTCAATGTGTGCACTCAACTTCCAGAGTTAAACCCGTGTGTGGATTCAGCAGTCTGCAAACCCTTTCTGTGCAGAGTTTCAAAACAGGCGTTTTCAGCCCAATACCGGCCTATGGAAGAAACAGCAGAAAGCACAGGGAAATATCTGCTTCTAAATCCAAAACGCAGCTATCTAACAGAACGGTTGTCAATGTGTGCACTCAACTTCCAGAGTTAAACCCGTGTGTGGATTCAGCAGTCTGCAAACCCTTTCTGTGCAGAGTTTCAAAACAGGCGTTTTCAGCCCAATACCGGCCTATGGAAGAAACAGCAGAAAGCACAGGGAAATATCTGCTTCTAAATCCAAAACGCAGCTATCTAACAGAACGGTTGTCAATGTGTGCACTCAACTTCCAGAGTTAAACCCGTGTGTGGATTCAGCAGTCTGCAAACCCTTTCTGTGCAGAGTTTCAAAACAGGCGTTTTCAGCCCAATACCGGCCTATGGAAGAAACAGCAGAAAGCACAGGGAAATATCTGCTTCTAAATCCAAAACGCAGCTATCTAACAGAACGGTTGTCAATGTGTGCACTCAACTTCCAGAGTTAAACCCGTGTGTGGATTCAGCAGTCTGCAAACCCTTTCTGTGCAGAGTTTCAAAACAGGCGTTTTCAGCCCAATACCGGCCTATGGAAGAAACAGCAGAAAGCACAGGGAAATATCTGCTTCTAAATCCAAAACGCAGCTATCTAACAGAACGGTTGTCAATGTGTGCACTCAACTTCCAGAGTTAAACCCGTGTGTGGATTCAGCAGTCTGCAAACCCTTTCTGTGCAGAGTTTCAAAACAGGCGTTTTCAGCCCAATACCGGCCTATGGAAGAAACAGCAGAAAGCACAGGGAAATATCTGCTTCTAAATCCAAAACGCAGCTATCTAACAGAACGGTTGTCAATGTGTGCACTCAACTTCCAGAGTTAAACCCGTGTGTGGATTCAGCAGTCTGCAAACCCTTTCTGTGCAGAGTTTCAAAACAGGCGTTTTCAGCCCAATACCGGCCTATGGAAGAAACAGCAGAAAGCACAGGGAAATATCTGCTTCTAAATCCAAAACGCAGCTATCTAACAGAACGGTTGTCAATGTGTGCACTCAACTTCCAGAGTTAAACCCGTGTGTGGATTCAGCAGTCTGCAAACCCTTTCTGTGCAGAGTTTCAAAACAGGCGTTTTCAGCCCAATACCGGCCTATGGAAGAAACAGCAGAAAGCACAGGGAAATATCTGCTTCTAAATCCAAAACGCAGCTATCTAACAGAACGGTTGTCAATGTGTGCACTCAACTTCCAGAGTTAAACCCGTGTGTGGATTCAGCAGTCTGCAAACCCTTTCTGTGCAGAGTTTCAAAACAGGCGTTTTCAGCCCAATACCGGCCTATGGAAGAAACAGCAGAAAGCACAGGGAAATATCTGCTTCTAAATCCAAAACGCAGCTATCTAACAGAACGGTTGTCAATGTGTGCACTCAACTTCCAGAGTTAAACCCGTGTGTGGATTCAGCAGTCTGCAAACCCTTTCTGTGCAGAGTTTCAAAACAGGCGTTTTCAGCCCAATACCGGCCTATGGAAGAAACAGCAGAAAGCACAGGGAAATATCTGCTTCTAAATCCAAAACGCAGCTATCTAACAGAACGGTTGTCAATGTGTGCACTCAACTTCCAGAGTTAAACCCGTGTGTGGATTCAGCAGTCTGCAAACCCTTTCTGTGCCGAGTTTCAAAACAGGCGTTTTCAGCCCAATACCGGCCTATGGAAGAAACAGCAGAAAGCACAGGGAAATATCTGCTTCTAAATCCAAAACGCAGCTATCTAACAGAACGGTTGTCAATGTGTGCACTCAACTTCCAGAGTTAAACCCGTGTGTGGATTCAGCAGTCTGCAAACCCTTTCTGTGCAGAGTTTCAAAACAGGCGTTTTCAGCCCAATACCGGCCTATGGAAGAAACAGCAGAAAGCACAGGGAAATCTCTGCTTCTAAATCCAAAACGCAGCTATCTAACAGAACGGTTGTCAATGTGTGCACTCAACTTCCAGAGTTAAACCCGTGTGTGGATTCAGCAGTCTGCAAACACTTTCTGTGCAGAATTTCAAAACAGGCGTTTTCAGCCCAATACCGGCCTATGGAAGAAACAGCAGAAAGCACAGGGAAATATCTGCTTCTAAATCCAAAACGCAGCTATCTAACAGAACGGTTGTCAATGTGTGCACTCAACTTCCAGATTTAAACCCGTGTGTGGATTCAGCAGTCTGCAAACCCTTTCTGTGCCGAGTTTCAAAACAGGCGTTTTCAGCCCAATACCGGCCTATGGAAGAAACAGCAGAAAGCACAGGGAAATATCTGCTTCTAAATCCAAAACGCAGCTATCTAACAGAACGGTTGTCAATGTGTGCACTCAACTTCCAGAGTTAAACCCGTGTGTGGATTCAGCAGTCTGCAAACCCTTTCTGTGCAGAGTTTCAAAACAGGCGTTTTCAGCCCAATACCGGCCTATGGAAGAAACAGCAGAAAGCACAGGGAAATCTCTGCTTCTAAATCCAAAACGCAGCTATCTAACAGAACGGTTGTCAATGTGTGCACTCAACTTCCAGAGTTAAACCCGTGTGTGGATTCAGCAGTCTGCAAACCCTTTCGGTGCAGAGTTTCAAAACAGGAGTTTTCAGCCCAATACCGGCATATGGAAGAAACAGCAGAAAGCACAGGGAAATATCTGCTTCTAAATCCAAAACGCAGCTATCTAACAGAACGGTTGTCAATGTGTGCACTCAACTTCCAGAGTTAAACCCGTGTGTGGATTCAGCAGTCTGCAAACACTTTCTGTGTAGAATTTCAAAACAGGCGTTTTCAGCCCAATACCGGCCTATGGAAGAAACAGCAGAAAGCACAGGGAAATCTCTGCTTCTAAATCCAAAACGCAGCTATCTAACAGAACGGTTGTCAATGTGTGCACTCAACTTCCAGAGTTAAACCCGTGTGTGGATTCAGCAGTCTGCAAACCCTTTCTGTGCAGAGTTTCAAAACAGGCGTTTTCAGCCCAATACCGGCCTATGGAAGAAACAGCAGAAAGCACAGGGAAATCTCTGCTTCTAAATCCAAAACGCAGCTATCTAACAGAACGGTTGTCAATGTGTGCACTCAACTTCCAGAGTTAAACCCGTGTGTGGATTCAGCAGTCTGCAAACCCTTTCTGTGCAGAGTTTCAAAACAGGCGTTTTCAGCCCAATACCGGCCTATGGAAGAAACAGCAGAAAGCACAGGGAAATATCTGCTTCTAAATCCAAAACGCAGCTATCTAACAGAACGGTTGTCAATGTGTGCACTCAACTTCCAGAGTTAAACCCGTGTGTGGATTCAGCAGTCTGCAAACCCTTTCTGTGCAGAGTTTCAAAACAGGCGTTTTCAGCCCAATACCGGCCTATGGAAGAAACAGCAGAAAGCACAGGGAAATATCTGCTTCTAAATCCAAAACGCAGCTATCTAACAGAACGGTTGTCAATGTGTGCACTCAACTTCCAGAGTTAAACCCGTGT
>NW_026989060.1:0-121326 GCF_030222135.1 Aotus nancymaae
TGGAAGAAACAGCAGTAAGCACAGGGAAATATTTGCTTCTAAATCCAAAACGCAGCTATCTAACAGAACGGTTGTCAATGTGTGCACTCAACTTCCAGAGTTAAACCCGTGTGTGGATTCAGCAGTCTGCAAACACTTTCTCTGCAGAGTCCCAAACCAGGCGTTTTCAGCCCATTACCGGCATATGGAAGAAACAGCAGTAAGCCCAGGGAAATATCTGCTTCTAAATCCAAAACGCAGCTATCTAACAGAACGGTTGTCAATGTGTGCACTCAACTTCCAGAGTTAAACCCGTGTGTGGATTCAGCAGTCTGCAAACACTTTCTCTGCAGAGTCCGAAAACAGGCGTTTTCAGCCCATTACCGGCATATGGAAGAAACAGCAGTAAGCACAGGGAAATATCTGCTTCTAAATCCAAAGCGCAGCTATCTAACAGAACGGTTGTCAATGTGTGCACTCAACTTCCAGAGTTAAACCCGTGTGTGGATTCAGCAGTCTGCAAACACTTTCTCTGCAGAGTCCCAAAGCAGGCGTTTTCAGCCCATTACCGGCATATGGAAGAAACAGCAGTAAGCACAGGGAAATATCTGCTTCTAAATCCAAAACGCAGCTATCTAACAGAACGGTTGTCAATGTGTCCACTCAACTTCCAGAGTTAAACCCGTGTGTGGATTCAGCAGTCTGCAAACACTTTCTCTGCAGAGTCCCAAAGCAGGCGTTTTCAGCCCATTACCGGCATATGGAAGAAACAGCAGTAAGCACAGGGAAATATCTGCTTCTAAATCCAAAACGCAGCTATCTAACAGAACGGTTGTCAATGTGTGCACTCAACTTCCAGAGTTAAACCCGTGTGTGGATTCAGCAGTCTGCAAACACTTTCTCTGCAGAGTCCCAAAGCAGGCGTTTTCAGCCCATTACCGGCATATGGAAGAAACAGCAGTAAGCCCAGGGAAATATCTGCTTCTAAATCCAAAACGCAGCTATCTAACAGAACGGTTGTCAATGTGTGCACTCAACTTCCAGAGTTAAACCCGTGTGTGGATTCAGCAGTCTGCAAACACTTTCTCTGCAGAGTCCCAAAGCAGGCGTTTTCAGCCCATTACCGGCATATGGAAGAAACAGCAGTAAGCACAGGGAAATATCTGCTTCTAAATCCAAAACGCAGCTATCTAACAGAACGGTTGTCAATGTGTGCACTCAACTTCCAGAGTTAAACCCGTGTGTGGATTCAGCAGTCTGCAAACACTTTCTCTGCAGAGTCCCAAAACAGGCGTTTTCAGCCCATTACCGGCATATGGAAGAAACAGCAGTAAGCACAGGGAAATATCTGCTTCTAAATCCAAAACGCAGCTATCTAACAGAACGGTTGTCAATGTGTGCACTCAACTTCCAGAGTTAAACCCGTGTGTGGATTCAGCAGTCTGCAAACACTTTCTCTGCAGAGTCCCAAAACAGGCGTTTTCAGCCCATTACCGGCATATGGAAGAAACAGCAGTAAGCACAGGGAAATATCTGCTTCTAAATCCAAAACGCAGCTATCTAACAGAACGGTTGTCAATCCGTGCACTCAATTTCCAGAGTTAAACCCGTGTGTGGATTCAGCAGTCTGCAAACACTTTCTCTGCAGAGTCCCAAAACAGGGGTTTTCAGCCCATTACCGGCATATGGAAGAAACAGCAGTAAGCACAGGGAAATATCTGCTTCTAAATCCAAAACGCAGCTATCTAACAGAACGGTTGTCAATGTGTGCACTCAACTTCCAGAGTTAAACCCGTGTGTGGATTCAGCAGTCTGCAAACACTTTCTCTGCAGAGTCCCAAAACAGGCGTTTTCAGCCCATTACCGGCATATGGAAGAAACAGCAGTAAGCACAGGGAAATATCTGCTTCTAAATCCAAAACGCAGCTATCTAACAGAACGGTTGTCAATGTGTGCACTCAACTTCCAGAGTTAAACCCGTGTGTGGATTCAGCAGTCTGCAAACACTTTCTCTGCAGAGTCCCAAAGCAGGCGTTTTCAGCCCATTACCGGCATATGGAAGAAACAGCAGTAAGCACAGGGAAATATCTGCTTCTAAATCCAAAACGCAGCTATCTAACAGAACGGTTGTCAATGTGTGCACTCAACTTCCAGAGTTAAACCCGTGTGTGGATTCAGCAGTCTGCAAACACTTTCTCTGCAGAGTCCCAAACCAGGCGTTTTCAGCCCATTACCGGCATATGGAAGAAACAGCAGTAAGCACAGGGAAATATCTGCTTCTAAATCCAAAACGCAGCTATCTAACAGAACGGTTGTCAATGTGTGCACTCAACTTCCAGAGTTAAACCCGTGTGTGGATTCAGCAGTCTGCAAACACTTTCTCTGCAGAGTCCCAAAACAGGCGTTTTCAGCCCATTACCGGCATATGGAAGAAACAGCAGTAAGCACAGGGAAATATCTGCTTCTAAATCCAAAACGCAGCTATCTAACAGAACGGTTGTCAATGTGTGCACTCAACTTCCAGAGTTAAACCCGTGTGTGGATTCAGCAGTCTGCAAACACTTTCTCTGCAGAGTCCCAAAACAGGCGTTTTCAGCCCATTACCGGCATATGGAAGAAACAGCAGTAAGCACAGGGAAATATCTGCTTCTAAATCCAAAACGCAGCTATCTAACAGAACGGTTGTCAATGTGTGCACTCAACTTCCAGAGTTAAACCCGTGTGTGGATTCAGCAGTCTGCAAACACTTTCTCTGCAGAGTCCCAAAACAGGCGTTTTCAGCCCATTACCGGCATATGGAAGAAACAGCAGTAAGCCCAGGGAAATATCTGCTTCTAAATCCAAAACGCAGCTATCTAACAGAACGGTTGTCAATGTGTGCACTCAACTTCCAGAGTTAAACCCGTGTGTGGATTCAGCAGTCTGCAAACACTTTCTCTGCAGAGTCCCAAAACAGGCGTTTTCAGCCCATTACCGGCATATGGAAGAAACAGCAGTAAGCACAGGGAAATATCTGCTTCTAAATCCAAAACGCAGCTATCTAACAGAACGGTTGTCAATGTGTGCACTCAACTTCCAGAGTTAAACCCGTGTGTGGATTCAGCAGTCTGCAAACACTTTCTCTGCAGAGTCCCCAAACAGGCGTTTTCAGCCCATTACCGGCATATGGAAGAAACAGCAGTAAGCACAGGGAAATATCTGCTTCTAAATCCAAAACGCAGCTATCTAACAGAACGGTTGTCAATGTGTGCACTCAACTTCCAGAGTTAAACCCGTGTGTGGATTCAGCAGTCTGCAAACACTTTCTCTGCAGAGTCCCAAAACAGGCGTTTTCAGCCCATTACCGGCATATGGAAGAAACAGCAGTAAGCACAGGGAAATATCTGCTTCTAAATCCAAAACGCAGCTATCTAACAGAACGGTTGTCAATGTGTGCACTCAACTTCCAGAGTTAAACCCGTGTGTGGATTCAGCAGTCTGCAAACACTTTCTCTGCAGAGTCCCAAAACAGGCGTTTTCAGCCCATTACCGGCATATGGAAGAAACAGCAGTAAGCACAGGGAAATATCTGCTTCTAAATCCAAAACGCAGCTATCTAACAGAACGGTTGTCAATGTGTGCACTCAACTTCCAGAGTTAAACCCGTGTGTGGATTCAGCAGTCTGCAAACACTTTCTCTGCAGAGTCCCAAACCAGGCGTTTTCAGCCCATTACCGGCATATGGAAGAAACAGCAGTAAGCACAGGGAAATATCTGCTTCTAAATCCAAAACGCAGCTATCTAACAGAACGGTTGTCAATGTGTGCACTCAACTTCCAGAGTTAAACCCGTGTGTGGATTCAGCAGTCTGCAAACACTTTCTCTGCAGAGTCCCAAAGCAGTCGTTTTCAGCCCATTACCGGCATATGGAAGAAACAGCAGTAAGCACAGGGAAATATCTGCTTCTAAATCCAAAACGCAGCTATCTAACAGAACGGTTGTCAATGTGTGCACTCAACTTCCAGAGTTAAACCCGTGTGTGGATTCAGCAGTCTGCAAACACTTTCTCTGCAGAGTCCCAAAGCAGGCGTTTTCAGCCCATTACCGGCATATGGAAGAAACAGCAGTAAGCCCAGGGAAATATCTGCTTCTAAATCCAAAACGCAGCTATCTAACAGAACGGTTGTCAATGTGTGCACTCAACTTCCAGAGTTAAACCCGTGTGTGGATTCAGCAGTCTGCAAACACTTTCTCTGCAGAGTCCCAAAGCAGGCGTTTTCAGCCCATACCGGCATATGGAAGAAACAGCAGTAAGCACAGGGAAATATCTGCTTCTAAATCCAAAACGCAGCTATCTAACAGAACGGTTGTCAATGTGTGCACTCAACTTCCAGAGTTAAACCCGTGTGTGGATTCAGCAGTCTGCAAACACTTTCTCTGCAGAGTCCCAAAACAGGCGTTTTCAGCCCATTACCGGCATATGGAAGAAACAGCAGTAAGCACAGGGAAATATCTGCTTCTAAATCCAAAACGCAGCTATCTAACAGAACGGTTGTCAATGTGTGCACTCAACTTCCAGAGTTAAACCCGTGTGTGGATTCAGCAGTCTGCAAAACACTTTCTCTGCAGAGTCCCAAAACAGGCGTTTTCAGCCCATTACCGGCATATGGAAGAAACAGCAGTAAGCACAGGGAAATATCTGCTTCTAAATCCAAAACGCAGCTATCTAACAGAACGGTTGTCAATGTGTGCACTCAACTTCCAGAGTTAAACCCGTGTGTGGATTCAGCAGTCTGCAAACACTTTCTCTGCAGAGTCCCAAAACAGGCGTTTTCAGCCCATTACCGGCATATGGAAGAAACAGCAGTAAGCACAGGGAAATATCTGCTTCTAAATCCAAAACGCAGCTATCTAACAGAACGGTTGTCAATCCGTGCACTCAACTTCCAGAGTTAAACCCGTGTGTGGATTCAGCAGTCTGCAAACACTTTCTCTGCAGAGTCCCAAAACAGGGGTTTTCAGCCCATTACCGGCATATGGAAGAAACAGCAGTAAGCACAGGGAAATATCTGCTTCTAAATCCAAAACGCAGCTATCTAACAGAACGGTTGTCAATGTGTGCACTCAACTTCCAGAGTTAAACCCGTGTGTGGATTCAGCAGTCTGCAAACACTTTCTCTGCAGAGTCCCAAAACAGGCGTTTTCAGCCCATTACCGGCATATGGAAGAAACAGCAGTAATCACAGGGAAATATCTGCTTCTAAATCCAAAACGCAGCTATCTAACAGAACGGTTGTCAATGTGTGCACTCAACTTCCAGAGTTAAACCCGTGTGTGGATTCAGCAGTCTGCAAACACTTTCTCTGCAGAGTCCCAAAGCAGGCGTTTTCAGCCCATTACCGGCATATGGAAGAAACAGCAGTAAGCACAGGGAAATATCTGCTTCTAAATCCAAAACGCAGCTATCTAACAGAACGGTTGTCAATGTGTGCACTCAACTTCCAGAGTTAAACCCGTGTGTGGATTCAGCAGTCTGCAAACACTTTCTCTGCAGAGTCCCAAAACAGGCGTTTTCAGCCCATTACCGGCATATGGAAGAAACAGCAGTAAGCACAGGGAAATATCTGCTTCTAATTCCAAAACGCAGCTATCTAACAGAACGGTTGTCAATGTGTGCACTCAACTTCCAGAGTTAAACCCGTGTGTGGATTCAGAAGTCTGCAAACACTTTCTCTGCAGAGTCCCAAAGCAGGCGTTTTCAGCTCATTACCGGCATATGGAAGAAACAGCAGTAAGCACAGAAAATATCTGCTTCTAAATCCAAAACGCAGCTATCTAACAGAACGGTTGTCAATGTGTGCACTCAACTTCCAGAGTTAAACCCGTGTGTGGATTCAGCAGTCTGCAAACACTTTCTCTGCAGAGTCCCAAAACAGGCGTTTTCAGCCCATTACCGGCATATGGAAGAAACAGCAGTAAGCACAGGGAAATATCTGCTTCTAAATCCAAAACGCAGCTATCTAACAGAACGGTTGTCAATGTGTGCACTCAACTTCCAGAGTTAAACCCGTGTGTGGATTCAGCAGTCTTCAAACACATTCTCTGCAGAGTCCCAAAACAGGCCTTTTCAGCCCATTACCGGCATATGGAAGAAACAGCAGTAAGCACAGGGAAATATCTGCTTCTAAATCCAAAACGCAGCTATCTAACAGAACGGTTGTCAATGTGTGCACTCAACTTTCAGAGTTAAACCCGTGTGTGGATTCAGCAGTCTGCAAACACTTTCTCTGCAGAGTCCCAAAACAGGCGTTTTCAGCCCATTACCGGCTTATGGAAGAAACAGCAGTAAGCACAGGGAAATATCTGCTTCTAAATCCAAAACGCAGCTATCTAACAGAACGGTTGTCAATGTGTGCACTCAACTTCCAGAGTTAAACCCGTGTGTGGATTCAGCAGTCTGCAAACACTTTCTCTGCAGAGTCCCAAAACAGGCGTTTCCAGCCCATTACCGGCATATGGAAGAAACAGCAGTAAGCACAGGGAAATATCTGCTTCTAAATCCAAAACGCAGCTATCTAACAGAACGGTTGTCAATGTGTGCACTCAACTTCCAGAGTTAAACCCGTGTGTGGATTCAGCAGTCTGCAAACACTTTCTCTGCAGAGTCCCAAAACAGGCGTTTTCAGCCCATTACCGGCATATGGAAGAAACAGCAGTAAGCACAGGGAAATATCTGCTTCTAAATCCAAAACGCAGCTATCTAACAGAACGGTTGTCAATGTGTGCACTCAACTTCCAGAGTTAAACCCGTGTGTGGATTCAGCAGTCTGCAAACACTTTCTCTGCAGAGTCCCAAACCAGGCGTTTTCAGCCCATTACCGGCATATGGAAGAAACAGCAGTAAGCACAGGGAAATATCTGCTTCTAAATCCAAAACGCAGCTATCTAACAGAACGGTTGTCAATGTGTGCACTCAACTTCCAGAGTTAAACCCGTGTGTGGACAGCAGTCTGCAAACACTTTCTCTGCAGAGTCCCAAACCAGGCGTTTTCAGTCCATTACCGGCATATGGAAGAAACAGCAGTAAGCCCAGGGAAATATCTGCTTCTAAATCCAAAACGCAGATATCTAACAGAACGGTTGTCAATGTGTGCACTCAACTTCCAGAGTTAAACCCGTGTGTGGATTCAGCAGTCTGCAAACACTTTCTCTGCAGAGTCCGAAAACAGGCGTTTTCAGCCCATTACCGGCATATGGAAGAAACAGCAGTAAGCACAGGGAAATATCTGCTTCTAAATCCAAAACGCAGCTATCTAACAGAACGGTTGTCAATGTGTGCACTCAACTTCCAGAGTTAAACCCGTGTGTGGATTCAGCAGTCTGCAAACACTTTCTCTGCAGAGTCCCAAAGCAGGCGTTTTCAGCCCATTACCGGCATATGGAAGAAACAGCAGTAAGCACAGGGAAATATCTGCTTCTAAATCCAAAACGCAGCTATCTAACAGAACGGTTGTCAATGTGTCCACTCAACTTCCAGAGTTAAACCCGTGTGTGGATTCAGCAGTCTGCAAACACTTTCTCTGCAGAGTCCCCAAAGCAGGCGTTTTCAGCCCATTACCGGCATATGGAAGAAACAGCAGTAAGCACAGGGAAATATCTGCTTCTAAATCCAAAACACAGCTATCTAACAGAACGGTTGTCAATGTGTGCACTCAACTTCCAGAGTTAAACCCGTGTGTGGATTCAGCAGTCTGCAAACACTTTCTCTGCAGAGTCCCAAAACAGGCGTTTTCAGCCCATTACCGGCATATGGAAGAAACGCAGTAAGCCCAGGGAAATATCTGCTTCTAAATCCAAAACGCAGCTATCTAACAGAACGGTTGTCAATGTGTGCACTCAACTTCCAGAGTTAAACCCGTGTGTGGATTCAGAAGTCTGCAAACACTTTCTCTGCAGAGTCCCAAAACAGGCGTTTTCAGCCCATTACCGGCATATGGAAGAAACAGCAGTAAGCACAGGGAAATATCTGCTTCTAAATCCAAAACGCAGCTATCTAACAGAACGGTTGTCAATGTGTGCACTCAACTTCCAGAGTTAAACCCGTGTGTGGATTCAGCAGACTGCAAACACTTTCTCTGCAGAGTCCCAAAACAGGCGTTTTCAGCCCCATTACCGGCATATGGAAGAAACAGCAGTAAGCACAGGGAAATATCTGCTTCTAAATCCAAAACGCAGCTATCTAACAGAACGGTTGTCAATGTGTGCACTCAACTTCCAGAGTTAAACCCGTGTGTGGATTCAGCAGTCTGCAAACACTTTCTCTGCAGAGTCCCAAAGCAGGCGTTTTCAGCCCATAACCGGCATATGGAAGAAACAGCAGTAAGCACAGGGAAATATCTGCTTCTAAATCCAAAACGCAGCTATCTAACAGAACGGTTGTCAATGTGTGCACTCAACTTCCAGAGTTAAACCCGTGTGTGGATTCAGCAGTCTGCAAACACTTTCTCTGCAGAGTCCCAAAACAGGCGTTTTCAGCCCATTACCGGCATATGGAAGAAACAGCAGTAAGCCCAGGGAAATATCTGCTTCTAAATCCAAAACGCGGCTATCTAACAGAACGGTTGTCAATGTGTGCACTCAACTTCCAGAGTTAAACCCGTGTGTGGATTCAGCAGTCTGCAAACACTTTCTCTGCAGAGTCCCCAAAACAGGCGTTTTCAGCCCATTACCGGCATATGGAAGAAACAGCAGTAAGCACAGGGAAATATCTGCTTCTAAATCCAAAACGCTGCTATCTAACAGAACGGTTGTCAATGTGTGCACTCAACTTCCAGAGTTAAACCCGTGTGTGGATTCAGCAGTCTGCAAACACTTTCTCTGCAGAGTCCCAAAGCAGGCGTTTTCAGCCCATAACCGGCATATGGAAGAAACAGCAGTAAGCCCAGAGAAATATCTGCTTCTAAATCCAAAACGCAGCTATCTAACAGAACGGTTGTCAATGTGTGCACTCAACTTCAGAGTTAAACCCGTGTGTGGATTCAGCAGTCTGCAAACACTTTCTCTGCAGAGTCCCAAAGCAGGCGTTTTCAGCCCATAACCGGCATATGGAAGAAACAGCAGTAAGCACAGGGAAATATCTGCTTCTAAATCCAAAACGCAGCTATCTAACAGAACGGTTGTCAATGTGTGCACTCAACTTCCAGAGTTAAACCCGTGTGTGGATTCAGCAGACTGCAAACACTTTCTCTGCAGAGTCCCAAAACAGGCGTTTTCAGCCCATTACCGGCATATGGAAGAAACAGCAGTAAGCACAGGGAAATATCTGCTTCTAAATCCAAAACGCAGCTATCTAACAGAACGGTTGTCAATGTGTGCACTCAACTTCCAGAGTTAAACCCGTGTGTGTATTCAGCAGTCTGCAAACACTTTCTCTGCAGAGTCCCAAAGCAGGCGTTTTCAGCCCATAACCGGCATATGGAAGAAACAGCAGTAAGCACAGGGAAATATCTGCTTCTAAATCCAAAACGCAGCTATCTAACAGAACGGTTGTCAATGTGTGCACTCAACTTCCAGAGTTAAACCCGTGTGTGGATTCAGCAGTCTGCAAACACTTTCTCTGCAGAGTCCCAAAACAGGCGTTTTCAGCCCATTACCGGCATATGGAAGAAACAGCAGTAAGCACAGGGAAATATCTGCTTCTAAATCCAAAACGCGGCTATCTAACAGAACGGTTGTCAATGTGTGCACTCAACTTCCAGAGTTAAACCCGTGTGTGGATTCAGCAGTCTGCAAACACTTTCTCTGCAGAGTCCCCAAAACAGGCGTTTTCAGCCATTACCGGCATATGGAAGAAACAGCAGTAAGCACAGGGAAATATCTGCTTCTAAATCCAAAACGCAGCTATCTAACAGAACGGTTGTCAATGTGTGCACTCAACTTCCAGAGTTAAACCCGTGTGTGGATTCAGCAGTCTGCAAACACTTTCTCTGCAGAGTCCCAAAGCAGGCGTTTTCAGCCCATAACCGGCATATGGAAGAAACAGCAGTAAGCCCAGAGAAATATCTGCTTCTAAATCCAAAACGCAGCTATCTAACAGAACGGTTGTCAATGTGTGCACTCAACTTCCAGAGTTAAACCCGTGTGTGGATTCAGCAGTCTGCAAACACTTTCTCTGCAGAGTCCCAAAGCAGGCGTTTTCAGCCCATAACCGGCATATGGAAGAAACAGCAGTAAGCACAGGGAAATATCTGCTTCTAAATCCAAAACGCAGCTATCTAACAGAACGGTTGTCAATGTGTGCACTCAACTTCCAGAGTTGAACCCGTGTGTGGATTCAGCAGTCTGCAAACACTTTCTCTGCAGAGTCCCAAAGCAGGCGTTTTCAGCCCATTACCGCCATATGGAAGAAACAGCAGTAAGCACAGGGAAATATCTGCTTCTAAATCCAAAACGCAGCTATCTAACAGAACGGTTGTCAATGTGTGCACTCAACTTCCAGAGTTAAACCCGTGTGTGGATTCAGCAGTCTGCAAACACTTTCTCTGCAGAGTCCCAAACCAGGCGTTTTCAGCCCATTACCGGCATATGGAAGAAACAGCAGTAAGCACAGGGAAATATTTGCTTCTAAATCCAAAACGCAGCTATCTAACAGAACGGTTGTCAATGTGTGCACTCAACTTCCAGAGTTAAACCCGTGTGTGGATTCAGCAGTCTGCAAACACTTTCTCTGCAGAGTCCCAAACCAGGCGTTTTCAGCCCATTACCGGCATATGGAAGAAACAGCAGTAAGCCCAGGGAAATATCTGCTTCTAAATCCAAAACGCAGCTATCTAACAGAACGGTTGTCAATGTGTGCACTCAACTTCCAGAGTTAAACCCGTGTGTGGATTCAGCAGTCTGCAAACACTTTCTCTGCAGAGTCCGAAAACAGGCGTTTTCAGCCCATTACCGGCATATGGAAGAAACAGCAGTAAGCACAGGGAAATATCTGCTTCTAAATCCAAAGCGCAGCTATCTAACAGAACGGTTGTCAATGTGTGCACTCAACTTCCAGAGTTAAACCCGTGTGTGGATTCAGCAGTCTGCAAACACTTTCTCTGCAGAGTCCCAAAGCAGGCGTTTTCAGCCCATTACCGGCATATGGAAGAAACAGCAGTAAGCACAGGGAAATATCTGCTTCTAAATCCAAAACGCAGCTATCTAACAGAACGGTTGTCAATGTGTCCACTCAACTTCCAGAGTTAAACCCGTGTGTGGATTCAGCAGTCTGCAAACACTTTCTCTGCAGAGTCCCAAAGCAGGCGTTTTCAGCCCATTACCGGCATATGGAAGAAACAGCAGTAAGCACAGGGAAATATCTGCTTCTAAATCCAAAACGCAGCTATCTAACAGAACGGTTGTCAATGTGTGCACTCAACTTCCAGAGTTAAACCCGTGTGTGGATTCAGCAGTCTGCAAACACTTTCTCTGCAGAGTCCCAAAACAGGCGTTTTCAGCCCATTACCGGCATATGGAAGAAACAGCAGTAAGCACAGGGAAATATCTGCTTCTAAATCCAAAACGCAGCTATCTAACAGAACGGTTGTCAATGTGTGCACTCAACTTCCAGAGTTAAACCCGTGTGTGGATTCAGCAGTCTGCAAACACTTTCTCTGCAGAGTCCCAAAACAGGCGTTTTCAGCCCATTACCGGCATATGGAAGAAACAGCAGTAAGCCCAGGGAAATATCTGCTTCTAAATCCAAAACGCAGCTATCTAACAGAACGGTTGTCAATGTGTGCACTCAACTTCCAGAGTTAAACCCGTGTGTGGATTCAGCAGTCTGCAAACACTTTCTCTGCAGAGTCCCAAAACAGGCGTTTTCAGCCCATTACCGGCATATGGAAGAAACAGCAGTAAGCACAGGGAAATATCTGCTTCTAAATCCAAAACGCAGCTATCTAACAGAACGGTTGTCAATGTGTGCACTCAACTTCCAGAGTTAAACCCGTGTGTGGATTCAGCAGTCTGCAAACACTTTCTCTGCAGAGTCCCAAAGCAGGCGTTTTCAGCCCATTACCGGCATATGGAAGAAACAGCAGTAAGCACAGGGAAATAACTGCTTCTAAATCCAAAACGCAGCTATCTAACAGAACGGTTGTCAATGTGTGCACTCAACTTCCAGAGTTAAACCCGTGTGTGGATTCAGCAGTCTGCAAACACTTTCTCTGCAGAGTCCCAAAACCAGGCGTTTTCAGCCCATTACCGGCATATGGAAGAAACAGCAGTAAGCACAGGGAAATATCTGCTTCTAAATCCAAAACGCAGCTATCTAACAGAACGGTTGTCAATGTGTGCACTCAACTTCCAGAGTTAAACCCGTGTGTGGATTCAGCAGTCTGCAAACACTTTCTCTGCAGAGTCCCAAAGCAGTCGTTTTCAGCCCATTACCGGCATATGGAAGAAACAGCAGTAAGCACAGGGAAATATCTGCTTCTAAATCCAAAACGCAGCTATCTAACAGAACGGTTGTCAATGTGTGCACTCAACTTCCAGAGTTAAACCCGTGTGTGGATTCAGCAGTCTGCAAACACTTTCTCTGCAGAGTCCCAAAACAGGCGTTTTCAGCCCATTACCGGCATATGGGAAGAAACAGCAGTAAGCCCAGGGAAATATCTGCTTCTAAATCCAAAACGCAGCTATCTAACAGAACGGTTGTCAATGTGTGCACTCAACTTCCAGAGTTAAACCCGTGTGTGGATTCAGCAGTCTGCAAACACTTCTCTGCAGAGTCCCAAAGCAGGCGTTTTCAGCCCATTACCGGCATATGGAAGAAACAGCAGTAAGCACAGGGAAATATCTGCTTCTAAATCCAAAACGCAGCTATCTAACAGAACGGTTGTCAATGTGTACACTCAACTTCCAGAGTTAAACCCGTGTGTGGATTCAGCAGTCTGCAAACACTTTCTCTGCAGAGTCCCCAAAACAGGCGTTTCAGCCCATTACCGGCATATGGAAGAAACAGCAGTAAGCACAGGGAAATATCTGCTTCTAAATCCAAAACGCAGCTATCTAACAGAACGGTTGTCAATGTGTGCACTCAACTTCCAGAGTTAAACCCGTGTGTGGATTCAGCAGTCTGCAAACACTTTCTCTGCAGAGTCCCAAAACAGGCGTTTTCAGCCCATTACCGGCATATGGAAGAAACAGCAGTAAGCACAGGGAAATATCTGCTTCTAAATCCAAAACGCAGCTATCTAACAGAACGGTTGTCAATGTGTGCACTCAACTTCCAGAGTTAAACCCGTGTGTGGATTCAGCAGTCTGCAAACACTTTCTCTGCAGAGTCCCAAAGCAGGCGTTTTCAGCCCATTACCGGCATATGGAAGAAACAGCAGTAAGCACAGGGAAATATCTGCTTCTAAATCCAAAACGCAGCTATCTAACAGAACGGTTGTCAATGTGTGCACTCAACTTCCAGAGTTAAACCCGTGTGTGGATTCAGCAGTCTGCAAACACTTTCTCTGCAGAGTCCCAAACCAGGCGTTTTCAGCCCATTACCGGCATATGGAAGAAACAGCAGTAAGCACAGGGAAATATCTGCTTCTAAATCCAAAACGCAGCTATCTAACAGAACGGTTGTCAATGTGTGCACTCAACTTCCAGAGTTAAACCCGTGTGTGGATTCAGCAGTCTGCAAACACTTTCTCTGCAGAGTCCCAAAACAGGCGTTTTCAGCCCATTACCGGCATATGGAAGAAACAGCAGTAAGCACAGGGAAATATCTGCTTCTAAATCCAAAACGCAGCTATCTAACAGAACGGTTGTCAATGTGTGCACTCAACTTCCAGAGTTAAACCCGTGTGTGGATTCAGCAGTCTGCAAACACTTTCTCTGCAGAGTCCCAAAACAGGCGTTTTCAGCCCATTACCGGCATATGGAAGAAACAGCAGTAAGCACAGGGAAATATCTGCTTCTAAATCCAAAACGCAGCTATCTAACAGAACGGTTGTCAATGTGTGCACTCAACTTCCAGAGTTAAACCCGTGTGTGGATTCAGCAGTCTGCAAACACTTTCTCTGCAGAGTCCCAAAACAGGCGTTTTCAGCCCATTACCGGCATATGGAAGAAACAGCAGTAAGCCCAGGGAAATATCTGCTTCTAAATCCAAAACGCAGCTATCTAACAGAACGGTTGTCAATGTGTGCACTCAACTTCCAGAGTTAAACCCGTGTGTGGATTCAGCAGTCTGCAAACACTTTCTCTGCAGAGTCCCAAAACAGGCGTTTTCAGCCCATTACCGGCATATGGAAGAAACAGCAGTAAGCACAGGGAAATATCTGCTTCTAAATCCAAAACGCAGCTATCTAACAGAACGGTTGTCAATGTGTGCACTCAACTTCCAGAGTTAAACCCGTGTGTGGATTCAGCAGTCTGCAAACACTTTCTCTGCAGAGTCCCAAAACAGGCGTTTTCAGCCCATTACCGGCATATGGAAGAAACAGCAGTAAGCACAGGGAAATATCTGCTTCTAAATCCAAAACGCAGCTATCTAACAGAACGGTTGTCAATGTGTGCACTCAACTTCCAGAGTTAAACCCGTGTGTGGATTCAGCAGTCTGCAAACACTTTCTCTGCAGAGTCCCAAAACAGGCGTTTTCAGCCCATTACCGGCATATGGAAGAAACAGCAGTAAGCACAGGGAAATATCTGCTTCTAAATCCAAAACGCAGCTATCTAACAGAACGGTTGTCAATGTGTGCACTCAACTTCCAGAGTTAAACCCGTGTGTGGATTCAGCAGTCTGCAAACACTTTCTCTGCAGAGTCCCAAAACAGGCGTTTTCAGCCCATTACCGGCATATGGAAGAAACAGCAGTAAGCACAGGGAAATATCTGCTTCTAAATCCAAAACGCAGCTATCTAACAGAACGGTTGTCAATGTGTGCACTCAACTTCCAGAGTTAAACCTGTGTGTGGATTCAGCAGTCTGCAAACACTTTCTCTGCAGAGTCCCAAACCAGGCGTTTTCAGCCCATTACCGGCATATGGAAGAAACAGCAGTAAGCACAGGGAAATATCTGCTTCTAAATCCAAAACGCAGCTATCTAACAGAACGGTTGTCAATGTGTGCACTCAACTTCCAGAGTTAAACCCGTGTGTGGATTCAGCAGTCTGCAAACACTTTCTCTGCAGAGTCCCAAAGCAGTCGTTTTCAGCCCATTACCGGCATATGGAAGAAACAGCAGTAAGCACAGGGAAATATCTGCTTCTAAATCCAAAACGCAGCTATCTAACAGAACGGTTGTCAATGTGTGCACTCAACTTCCAGAGTTAAACCCGTGTGTGGATTCAGCAGTCTGCAAACACTTTCTCTGCAGAGTCCCAAAGCAGGCGTTTTCAGCCCATTACCGGCATATGGAAGAAACAGCAGTAAGCCCAGGGAAATATCTGCTTCTAAATCCAAAACGCAGCTATCTAACAGAACGGTTGTCAATGTGTGCACTCAACTTCCAGAGTTAAACCCGTGTGTGGATTCAGCAGTCTGCAAACACTTTCTCTGCAGAGTCCCAAAGCAGGCGTTTTCAGCCCATTACCGGCATATGGAAGAAACAGCAGTAAGCACAGGGAAATATCTGCTTCTAAATCCAAAACGCAGCTATCTAACAGAACGGTTGTCAATGTGTGCACTCAACTTCCAGAGTTAAACCCGTGTGTGGATTCAGCAGTCTGCAAACACTTTCTCTGCAGAGTCCCAAAACAGGCGTTTTCAGCCCATTACCGGCATATGGAAGAAACAGCAGTAAGCACAGGGAAATATCTGCTTCTAAATCCAAAACGCAGCTATCTAACAGAACGGTTGTCAATGTGTGCACTCAACTTCCAGAGTTAAACCCGTGTGTGGATTCAGCAGTCTGCAAACACTTTCTCTGCAGAGTCCCAAAACAGGCGTTTTCAGCCCATTACCGGCATATGGAAGAAACAGCAGTAAGCACAGGGAAATATCTGCTTCTAAATCCAAAACGCAGCTATCTAACAGAACGGTTGTCAATGTGTGCACTCAACTTCCAGAGTTAAACCCGTGTGTGGATTCAGCAGTCTGCAAACACTTTCTCTGCAGAGTCCCAAAACAGGCGTTTTCAGCCCATTACCGGCATATGGAAGAAACAGCAGTAAGCACAGGGAAATATCTGCTTCTAAATCCAAAACGCAGCTATCTAACAGAACGGTTGTCAATCCGTGCACTCAACTTCCAGAGTTAAACCCGTGTGTGGATTCAGCAGTCTGCAAACACTTTCTCTGCAGAGTCCCAAAACAGGGGTTTTCAGCCCATTACCGGCATATGGAAGAAACAGCAGTAAGCACAGGGAAATATCTGCTTCTAAATCCAAAACGCAGCTATCTAACAGAACGGTTGTCAATGTGTGCACTCAACTTCCAGAGTTAAACCCGTGTGTGGATTCAGCAGTCTGCAAACACTTTCTCTGCAGAGTCCCAAAACAGGCGTTTTCAGCCCATTACCGGCATATGGAAGAAACAGCAGTAATCACAGGGAAATATCTGCTTCTAAATCCAAAACGCAGCTATCTAACAGAACGGTTGTCAATGTGTGCACTCAACTTCCAGAGTTAAACCCGTGTGTGGATTCAGCAGTCTGCAAACACTTTCTCTGCAGAGTCCCAAAGCAGGCGTTTTCAGCCCATTACCGGCATATGGAAGAAACAGCAGTAAGCACAGGGAAATATCTGCTTCTAAATCCAAAACGCAGCTATCTAACAGAACGGTTGTCAATGTGTGCACTCAACTTCCAGAGTTAAACCCGTGTGTGGATTCAGCAGTCTGCAAACACTTTCTCTGCAGAGTCCCAAACCAGGCGTTTTCAGCCCATTACCGGCATATGGAAGAAACAGCAGTAAGCACAGGGAAATATCTGCTTCTAATTCCAAAACGCAGCTATCTAACAGAACGGTTGTCAATGTGTGCACTCAACTTCCAGAGTTAAACCCGTGTGTGGATTCAGAAGTCTGCAAACACTTTCTCTGCAGAGTCCCAAAGCAGGCGTTTTCAGCTCATTACCGGCATATGGAAGAAACAGCAGTAAGCACAGAAAATATCTGCTTCTAAATCCAAAACGCAGCTATCTAACAGAACGGTTGTCAATGTGTGCACTCAACTTCCAGAGTTAAACCCGTGTGTGGATTCAGCAGTCTGCAAACACTTTCTCTGCAGAGTCCCAAAACAGGCGTTTTCAGCCCATTACCGGCATATGGAAGAAACAGCAGTAAGCACAGGGAAATATCTGCTTCTAAATCCAAAACGCAGCTATCTAACAGAACGGTTGTCAATGTGTGCACTCAACTTCCAGAGTTAAACCCGTGTGTGGATTCAGCAGTCTTCAAACACATTCTCTGCAGAGTCCCAAAACAGGCCTTTTCAGCCCATTACCGGCATATGGAAGAAACAGCAGTAAGCACAGGGAAATATCTGCTTCTAAATCCAAAACGCAGCTATCTAACAGAACGGTTGTCAATGTGTGCACTCAACTTCCAGAGTTAAACCCGTGTGTGGATTCAGCAGTCTGCAAACACTTTCTCTGCAGAGTCCCAAAACAGGCGTTTTCAGCCCATTACCGGCTTATGGAAGAAACAGCAGTAAGCACAGGGAAATATCTGCTTCTAAATCCAAAACGCAGCTATCTAACAGAACGGTTGTCAATGTGTGCACTCAACTTCCAGAGTTAAACCCGTGTGTGGATTCAGCAGTCTGCAAACACTTTCTCTGCAGAGTCCCAAAACAGGCGTTTTCAGCCCATTACCGGCATATGGAAGAAACAGCAGTAAGCACAGGGAAATATCTGCTTCTAAATCCAAAATGCAGCTATCTAACAGAACGGTTGTCAATGTGTGCACTCAACTTCCAGAGTTAAACCCGTGTGTGGATTCAGCAGTCTGCAAACACTTTCTCTGCAGAGTCCCAAAACAGGCGTTTTCAGCCCATTACCGGCATATGGAAGAAACAGCAGTAAGCACAGGGAAATATCTGCTTCTAAATCCAAAACGCAGCTATCTAACAGAACGGTTGTCAATGTGTGCACTCAACTTCCAGAGTTAAACCCGTGTGTGGATTCAGCAGTCTGCAAACACTTTCTCTGCAGAGTCCCAAAACAGGCGTTTTCAGCCCATTACCGGCATATGGAAGAAACAGCAGTAAGCACAGGGAAATATCTGCTTCTAAATCCAAAACGCAGCTATCTAACAGAACTGTTGTCAATGTGTGCACTCAACTTCCAGAGTTAAACCCGTGTGTGGATTCAGCAGTCTGCAAACACTTTCTCTGCAGAGTCCCAAAACAGGCGTTTTCAGCCCATTACCGGCATATGGAAGAAACAGCAGTAAGCACAGGGAAATATCTGCTTCTAAATCCAAAACGCAGCTATCTAACAGAACGGTTGTCAATGTGTGCACTCAACTTCCAGAGTTAAACCCGTGTGTGGATTCAGCAGTCTGCAAACACTTTCTCTGCAGAGTCCCCAAACAGGCGTTTTCAGCCCATTACCGGCATATGGAAGAAACAGCAGTAAGCACAGGGAAATATCTGCTTCTAAATCCAAAACGCAGCTATCTAACAGAACGGTTGTCAATGTGTGCACTCAACTTCCAGAGTTAAACCCGTGTGTGGATTCAGCAGTCTGCAAACACTTTCTCTGCAGAGT
The DNA here is from genome assembly GCF_030222135.1 of Aotus nancymaae. Classification (NCBI taxonomy): domain Eukaryota; kingdom Metazoa; phylum Chordata; class Mammalia; order Primates; family Aotidae; genus Aotus; species Aotus nancymaae. The sequence goes on from NW_026989060.1 coordinate 18,649, forward strand.
CCCAAAACAGGCGTTTTCAGCCCATTACCGGCATATGGAAGAAACAGCAGTAAGCACAGGGAAATATCTGCTTCTAAATCCAAAACGCAGCTATCTAACAGAACGGTTGTCAATGTGTGCACTCAACTTCCAGAGTTAAACCCGTGTGTGGATTCAGCAGTCTGCAAACACTTTCTCTGCAGAGTCCCAAACCAGGCGTTTTCAGCCCATTACCGGCATATGGAAGAAACAGCAGTAAGCACAGGGAAATATCTGCTTCTAATTCCAAAACGCAGCTATCTAACAGAACGGTTGTCAATGTGTCCACTCAACTTCCAGAGTTAAACCCGTGTGTGGATTCAGAAGTCTGCAAACACTTTCTCTGCAGAGTCCCAAAGCAGGCGTTTTCAGCTCATTACCGGCATATGGAAGAAACAGCAGTAAGCACAGAAAATATCTGCTTCTAAATCCAAAACGCAGCTATCTAACAGAACGGTTGTCAATGTGTGCACTCAACTTCCAGAGTTAAACCCGTGTGTGGATTCAGCAGTCTGCAAACACTTTCTCTGCAGAGTCCCAAAACAGGCGTTTTCAGCCCATTACCGGCATATGGAAGAAACAGCAGTAAGCACAGGGAAATATCTGCTTCTAAATCCAAAACGCAGCTATCTAACAGAACGGTTGTCAATGTGTGCACTCAACTTCCAGAGTTAAACCCGTGTGTGGATTCAGCAGTCTTCAAACACATTCTCTGCAGAGTCCCAAAACAGGCCTTTTCAGCCCATTACCGGCATATGGAAGAAACAGCAGTAAGCACAGGGAAATATCTGCTTCTAAATCCAAAACGCAGCTATCTAACAGAACGGTTGTCAATGTGTGCACTCAACTTCCAGAGTTAAACCCGTGTGTGGATTCAGCAGTCTGCAAACACTTTCTCTGCAGAGTCCCAAAACAGGCGTTTTCAGCCCATTACCGGCTTATGGAAGAAACAGCAGTAAGCACAGGGAAATATCTGCTTCTAAATCCAAAACGCAGCTATCTAACAGAACGGTTGTCAATGTGTGCACTCAACTTCCAGAGTTAAACCCGTGTGTGGATTCAGCAGTCTGCAAACACTTTCTCTGCAGAGTCCCAAAACAGGCGTTTTCAGCCCATTACCGGCATATGGAAGAAACAGCAGTAAGCACAGGGAAATATCTGCTTCTAAATCCAAAACGCAGCTATCTAACAGAACGGTTGTCAATGTGTGCACTCAACTTCCAGAGTTAAACCCGTGTGTGGATTCAGCAGTCTGCAAACACTTTCTCTGCAGAGTCCCAAAACAGGCGTTTTCAGCCCATTACCGGCATATGGAAGAAACAGCAGTAAGCACAGGGAAATATCTGCTTCTAAATCCAAAACGCAGCTATCTAACAGAACGGTTGTCAATGTGTGCACTCAACTTCCAGAGTTAAACCCGTGTGTGGATTCAGCAGTCTGCAAACACTTTCTCTGCAGAGTCCCAAAACAGGCGTTTTCAGCCCATTACCGGCATATGGAAGAAACAGCAGTAAGCACAGGGAAATATCTGCTTCTAAATCCAAAACGCAGCTATCTAACAGAACTGTTGTCAATGTGTGCACTCAACTTCCAGAGTTAAACCCGTGTGTGGATTCAGCAGTCTGCAAACACTTTCTCTGCAGAGTCCCAAAACAGGCGTTTTCAGCCCATTACCGGCATATGGAAGAAACAGCAGTAAGCACAGGGAAATATCTGCTTCTAAATCCAAAACGCAGCTATCTAACAGAACGGTTGTCAATGTGTGCACTCAACTTCCAGAGTTAAACCCGTGTGTGGATTCAGCAGTCTGCAAACACTTTCTCTGCAGAGTCCCCAAACAGGCGTTTTCAGCCCATTACCGGCATATGGAAGAAACAGCAGTAAGCACAGGGAAATATCTGCTTCTAAATCCAAAACGCAGCTATCTAACAGAACGGTTGTCAATGTGTGCACTCAACTTCCAGAGTTAAACCCGTGTGTGGATTCAGCAGTCTGCAAACACTTTCTCTGCAGAGTCCCAAAACAGGCGTTTTCAGCCCATTACCGGCATATGGAAGAAACAGCAGTAAGCACAGGGAAATATCTGCTTCTAAATCCAAAACGCAGCTATCTAACAGAACGGTTGTCAATGTGTGCACTCAACTTCCAGAGTTAAACCCGTGTGTGGATTCAGCAGTCTGCAAACACTTTCTCTGCAGAGTCCCCAAACAGGCGTTTTCAGCCCATTACCGGCATATGGAAGAAACAGCAGTAAGCACAGGGAAATATCTGCTTCTAAATCCAAAGCGCAGCTATCTAACAGAACGGTTGTCAATGTGTGCACTCAACTTCCAGAGTTAAACCCGTGTGTGGATTCAGCAGTCTGCAAACACTTTCTCTGCAGAGTCCCAAAACAGGCGTTTTCAGCCCATTACCGGCATATGGAAGAAACAGCAGTAAGCACAGGGAAATATCTGCTTCTAAATCCAAAACGCAGCTATCTAACAGAACGGTTGTCAATGTGTGCACTCAACTTCCAGAGTTAAACCCGTGTGTGGATTCAGCAGTCTGCAAACACTTTCTCTGCAGAGTCCCAAAACAGGCGTTTTCAGCCCTTTACCGGCATATGGAAGAAACAGCAGTAAGCCCAGGGAAATATCTGCTTCTAAATCCAAAACGCAGCTATCTAACAGAACGGTTGTCAATGTGTGCACTCAACTTCCAGAGTTAAACCCGTGTGTGGATTCAGCAGTCTGCAAACACTTTCTCTGCAGAGTCCCAAAACAGGCGTTTTCAGCCCATTACCGGCATATGGAAGAAACAGCAGTAAGCACAGGGAAATATCTGCTTCTAAATCCAAAACGCAGCTATCTAACAGAACGGTTGTCAATGTGTGCACTCAACTTCCAGAGTTAAACCCGTGTGTGGATTCAGCAGTCTGCAAACACTTTCTCTGCAGAATCCCAAAGCAGGCGTTTTCAGCCCATTACCGGCATATGGAAGAAACAGCAGTAAGCACAGGGAAATATCTGCTTCTAAATCCAAAACGCAGCTATCTAACAGAACGGTTGTCAATGTGTGCACTCAACTTCCAGAGTTAAACCCGTGTGTGGATTCAGCAGTCTGCAAACACTTTCTCTGCAGAGTCCCAAACCAGGCGTTTTCAGCCCATTACCGGCATATGGAAGAAACAGCAGTAAGCACAGGGAAATATCTGCTTCTAAATCCAAAACGCAGCTATCTAACAGAACGGTTGTCAATGTGTGCACTCAACTTCCAGAGTTAAACCCGTGTGTGGATTCAGCAGTCTGCAAACACTTTCTCTGCAGAGTCCCAAAGCAGGCGTTTTCAGCCCATTACCGGCATATGGAAGAAACAGCAGTAAGCACAGAAAATATCTGCTTCTAAATCCAAAACGCAGCTATCTAACAGAACGGTTGTCAATGTGTGCACTCAACTTCCAGAGTTAAACCCGTGTGTGGATTCAGCAGTCTGCAAACACTTTCTCTGCAGAGTCCCAAAACAGGCGTTTTCAGCCCATTACCGGCATATGGAAGAAACAGCAGTAAGCACAGGGAAATATCTGCTTCTAAATCCAAAACGCAGCTATCTAACAGAACGGTTGTCAATGTGTGCACTCAACTTCCAGAGATAAACCCGTGTGTGGATTCAGCAGTCTGCAAACACATTCTCTGCAGAGTCCCAAAACAGGCGTTTTCAGCCCATTACCGGCATATGGAAGAAACAGCAGTAAGCACAGGGAAATATCTGCTTCTAAATCCAAAACGCAGCTATCTAACAGAACGGTTGTCAATGTGTGCACTCAACTTCCAGAGTTAAACCCGTGTGTGGATTCAGCAGTCTGCAAACACTTTCTCTGCAGAGTCCCAAAACAGGCGTTTTCAGCCCATTACCGGCATATGGAAGAAACAGCAGTAAGCACAGGGAAATATCTGCTTCTAAATCCAAAACGCAGCTATCTAACAGAACGGTTGTCAATGTGTGCACTCAACTTCCAGAGTTAAACCCGTGTGTGGATTCAGCAGTCTGCAAACACTTTCTCTGCAGAGTCCCAAAACAGGCGTTTTCAGCCCATTACCGGCATATGGAAGAAACAGCAGTAAGCACAGGGAAATATCTGCTTCTAAATCCAAAACGCAGCTATCTAACAGAACGGTTGTCAATGTGTGCACTCAACTTCCAGAGTTAAACCCGTGTGTGGATTCAGCAGTCTGCAAACACTTTCTCTGCAGAGTCCCAAAACAGGCGTTTTCAGCCCATTACCGGCATATGGAAGAAACAGCAGTAAGCACAGGGAAATATCTGCTTCTAAATCCAAAACGCAGCTATCTAACAGAACGGTTGTCAATGTGTGCACTCAACTTCCAGAGTTAAACCCGTGTGTGGATTCAGCAGTCTGCAAACACTTTCTGTGCAGAGTCTCAAAACAGGCCTTTCCGGCCCAGTACCGGCATATATAAGAAAGAGCATTAAGACTGCGTCTAAAACTCAGAAGACACGTTTCTTTCAAACTGCTCGGCCTTGTGTTCTTTGGCCTAAGGGAGTTGAATCTATGTTTAGATTCAGCGAGATAGAAACACGTTTATTCTAGGAGTTGTCTTTGGACATTCCAGATTGAATTGGAGTATATGCTGTAAAGAGAAATATCTGTTTCTAAAACCAAAATGGATCTATCTAGCAGAGTGGTTGTGAATGTGTGCCTTCGGCTTAAAGAGGTAAACTGCTCTTCTCATGCAGCACTTTAGAAACCCTTTATATGCAAATTCTCATGCAGACCTTTCCAGCAAAACACCAGCCTATAGGAAATAGCAGTAAGACTGCATCTTTAACATGGAAGAAACTGTTTTCAAACTGCTCTGCTGTGTGTTCATTCATATAAGAGACTTGAATATATGTTCAGATTCAGCTAGTTAGCAACACGTTTCTTCCAGGAGCTGTGTTTGCCTATTCCAGAGTATACTGAAGTATAAGATGTAAAGACAAATGTCTCGTTCCAAAAGAAAAACGGATGATCTAATGGAATGGTGGTCAATGTGTGCATTCAACTTACTGAGCTAAACTGCTGTTTGTATGCAGCAGTTTAGAAAACATTTCTGTGTAGATTCTCAAACAGACATTTCCAGCAAAATACCGGCCTATAAGAAATAGCAGTAAGACTGCGTCTAAAACTCAGAGGGAACGTTTCTTTCAAACTGCTCTGCAGTGTGTTCGTTCACCAAAGGTCGTTGAATCTATGTTTGGATTCAGCGAGTTTGAAACACGTTTATTCTAGGAGCTGCATTTCGATATTCCAGAGTGTATGGGAGTAAATGCTGTAAAGAGAAATATCTGTTTCTAAAACCAAAACGGAGCTATCTAACAGAATGGTTGTGAATGTGTGCATTCAACATAAAGGGTTAATCTGCTCTTCTTAGGCAGCAGTTTAGAAACCCTTTATATGCAAATTCTAAAATCAACATTTGCAGCAAAACACCAGCCTAAAAGAAGTAGCAGTAAGACTGCATCTATAACATAGAAGAAACGTTTTCTTCAAAATGCTCTGCTCTGTGTTCATTCACCTAAGAGTCTTGAGTATATGTTCAGATTCAGCGAGTAAGAAACACGTTTCTTCCAGGAGCTGCATTTGCATATTCCAGAGTGTACTGGAGTATAAGGTTTAAAGTGAAATATCTGGTTCTAAAACAAACACGGAGCCATCTAACAGAATGGTTGTCACTGTGTGCATTCAGCTTATTGAGATAAACTGTTGTTTCTATGCAGCAGTTTAGAAAAGATTTTTGTGCAGATTCTAAAACAGACACTCCCAGCAAAATACCGGCCTCTAAGAAATAGCAATAAGACTGCGTCTAAAACTCAAATAAAACGTTTCTTTCAAACTGCTGTGCTGTGTGTTCGTTCACCTAAGGGAGTTGAATCTATGTTTAGATTCAGCGACTTAGAAACACGCCTATTCTGGGAGCTGCGTTTGGCTATTCCAGAATGAATGGGAGTATATGCTGTAACTAGAAACACAGGCTTCTAAAACCAAAACGGAGCTAGCTAACAGAATGATTGTGAATGAGGGCTTTCAACTTAACGAATTAAACTGCTCCACTTAAGCAGCAGTTTACAAACCATTTATATGGAAATTCTAAAACCAACATTTCCAGGAAAACACCAGCCTAAAAGCAATAGCAGTAACAGTGCATCTATAACATGGAAGAAATGTTTTTTTCAAACTCCTCTGCTGTGTGTTCATTCACCTAAGAGACTTCAATATATACTCAGATTCAGCGAGTTACAAACACGTTTCTTCCAGGAGCTGCGTTTGCAAATATCAGAGTGTACTGGGGTACAAGATGTAAAGAGAAATATCTGATTACACTTAGAAACCCGTTTCTTTTAGGAGCTGCGTTTGGATATTCCAGAGTGAATGAGAGTATATGCTGTAAAGAGAAATAACTGCTTCTAAAACCAAAAGGCAGCTATCTAACTGAATGGTTGTCAATGCGTGCACTCAACTTCCAGAGATAAACCTGTGTGTGGATTCAGCAGTCTGCAAACACTTTCTCTGCAGAGTCCCAAAACAGGCGTTTTCAGCCCATTACCGGCATATGGAAGAAACAGCAGTAAGCCCAGGGAAATATCTGCTTCTAAATCCAAAACGCAGCTATCTAACAGAACGGTTGTCAATGTGTGCACTCAACTTCCAGAGTTAAACCCGTGTGTGGATTCAGCAGTCTGCAAACACTTTCTCTGCAGAGTCCCAAAGCAGGCGTTTTCAGCCCATAACCGGCATATGGAAGAAACAGCAGTAAGCACAGGGAAATATCTGCTTCTAAATCCAAAACGCAGCTATCTAACAGAACGGTTGTCAATGTGTGCACTCAACTTCCAGAGTTAAACCCGTGTGTGGATTCAGCAGTCTGCAAACACTTTCTCTGCAGAGTCCCAAAGCAGGCGTTTTCAGCCCATAACCGGCATATGGAAGAAACAGCAGTAAGCACAGGGAAATATCTGCTTCTAAATCCAAAACGCAGCTATCTAACAGAACGGTTGTCAATGTGTGCACTCAACTTCCAGAGTTAAACCCGTGTGTGGATTCAGCAGTCTGCAAACACTTTCTCTGCAGAGTCCCAAAACAGGCGTTTTCAGCCCATTACCGGCATATGGAAGAAACAGCAGTAAGCCCAGGGAAATATCTGCTTCTAAATCCAAAACGCAGCTATCTAACAGAACGGTTGTCAATGTGTGCACTCAACTTCCAGAGTTAAACCCGTGTGTGGATTCAGCAGTCTGCAAACACTTTCTCTGCAGAGTCCCAAAGCAGGCGTTTTCAGCCCATAACCGGCATATGGAAGAAACAGCAGTAAGCACAGGGAAATATCTGCTTCTAAATCCAAAACGCAGCTATCTAACAGAACGGTTGTCAATGTGTGCACTCAACTTCCAGAGTTAAACCCGTGTGTGGATTCAGCAGTCTGCAAACACTTTCTCTGCAGAGTCCCAAAGCAGGCGTTTTCAGCCCATAACCGGCATATGGAAGAAACAGCAGTAAGCACAGGGAAATATCTGCTTCTAAATCCAAAACGCAGCTATCTAACAGAACGGTTGTCAATGTGTGCACTCAACTTCCAGAGTTAAACCCGTGTGTGGATTCAGCAGTCTGCAAACACTTTCTCTGCAGAGTCCCAAAGCAGGCGTTTTCAGCCCATTACCGGCATATGGAAGAAACAGGAGTAAGCACAGGGAAATATCTGCTTCTAAATCCAAAACGCAGCTATCTAACAGAACGGTTGTCAATGTGTGCACTCAACTTCCAGAGTTAAACCCGTGTGTGGATTCAGCAGTCTGCAAACACTTTCTCTGCAGAGTCCCAAACCAGGCGTTTTCAGCCCATTACCGGCATATGGAAGAAACAGCAGTAAGCACAGGGAAATATCTGCTTCTAAATCCAAAACGCAGCTATCTAACAGAACGGTTGTCAATGTGTGCACTCAACTTCCAGAGTTAAACCCGTGTGTGGATTCAGCAGTCTGCAAACACTTTCTCTGCAGAGTCCCAAAGCAGGCGTTTTCAGCCCATTACCGGCATATGGAAGAAACAGCAGTAAGCACAGAAAATATCTGCTTCTAAATCCAAAACGCAGCTATCTAACAGAACGGTTGTCAATGTGTGCACTCAACTTCCAGAGTTAAACCCGTGTGTGGATTCAGCAGTCTGCAAACACTTTCTCTGCAGAGTCCCAAAACAGGCGTTTTCAGCCCATTACCGGCATATGGAAGAAACAGCAGTAAGCACAGGGAAATATCTGCTTCTAAATCCAAAACGCAGCTATCTAACAGAACGGTTGTCAATGTGTGCACTCAACTTCCAGAGTTAAACCCGTGTGTGGATTCAGCAGTCTGCAAACACATTCTCTGCAGAGTCCCAAAACAGGCCTTTTCAGCCCATTACCGGCATATGGAAGAAACAGCAGTAAGCACAGGGAAATATCTGCTTCTAAATCCAAAACGCAGCTATCTAACAGAACGGTTGTCAATGTGTGCACTCAACTTCCAGAGTTAAACCCGTGTGTGGATTCAGCAGTCTGCAAACACTTTCTCTGCAGAGTCCCAAAACAGGCGTTTTCAGCCCATTACCGGCATATGGAAGAAACAGCAGTAAGCACAGGGAAATATCTGCTTCTAAATCCAAAACGCAGCTATCTAACAGAACGGTTGTCAATGTGTGCACTCAACTTCCAGAGTTAAACCCGTGTGTGGATTCAGCAGTCTGCAAACACTTTCTCTGCAGAGTCCCAAAACAGGCGTTTTCAGCCCATTACCGGCATATGGAAGAAACAGCAGTAAGCACAGGGAAATATCTGCTTCTAAATCCAAAACGCAGCTATCTAACAGAACGGTTGTCAATGTGTGCACTCAACTTCCAGAGTTAAACCCGTGTGTGGATTCAGCAGTCTGCAAACACTTTCTCTGCAGAGTCCCAAAACAGGCGTTTTCAGCCCATTACCGGCATATGGAAGAAACAGCAGTAAGCACAGGGAAATATCTGCTTCTAAATCCAAAACGCAGCTATCTAACAGAACGGTTGTCAATGTGTGCACTCAACTTCCAGAGTTAAACCCGTGTGTGGATTCAGCAGTCTGCAAACACTTTCTCTGCAGAGTCCCAAAACAGGCGTTTTCAGCCCATTACCGGCATATGGAAGAAACAGCAGTAAGCACAGGGAAATATCTGCTTCTAAATCCAAAACGCAGCTATCTAACAGAACTGTTGTCAATGTGTGCACTCAACTTCCAGAGTTAAACCCGTGTGTGGATTCAGCAGTCTGCAAACACTTTCTCTGCAGAGTCCCAAAACAGGCGTTTTCAGCCCATTACCGGCATATGGAAGAAACAGCAGTAAGCACAGGGAAATATCTGCTTCTAAATCCAAAACGCAGCTATCTAACAGAACGGTTGTCAATGTGTGCACTCAACTTCCAGAGTTAAACCCGTGTGTGGATTCAGCAGTCTGCAAACACTTTCTCTGCAGAGTCCCAAAACAGGCGTTTTCAGCCCATTACCGGCATATGGAAGAAACAGCAGTAAGCACAGGGAAATATCTGCTTCTAAATCCAAAACGCAGCTATCTAACAGAACGGTTGTCAATGTGTGCACTCAACTTCCAGAGTTAAACCCGTGTGTGGATTCAGCAGTCTGCAAACACTTTCTGTGCAGAGTCTCAAAACAGGCCTTTCCGGCCCAGTACCGGCATATATAAGAAAGAGCATTAAGACTGCGTCTAAAACTCAGAAGACACGTTTCTTTCAAACTGCTCGGCCTTGTGTTCTTTGGCCTAAGGGAGTTGAATCTATGTTTAGATTCAGCGAGATAGAAACACGTTTATTCTAGGAGTTGTCTTTGGACATTCCAGATTGAATGGGAGTATATGCTGTAAAGAGAAATATCTGTTTCTAAAACCAAAATGGATCTATCTAGCAGAGTGGTTGTGAATGTGTGCCTTCGGCTTAAAGAGGTAAACTGCTCTTCTCATGCAGCACTTTAGAAACCCTTTATATGCAAATTCTCATGCAGACCTTTCCAGCAAAACACCAGCCTATAGGAAATAGCAGTAAGACTGCATCTTTAACATGGAAGAAACTGTTTTCAAACTGCTCTGCTGTGTGTTCATTCATATAAGAGACTTGAATATATGTTCAGATTCAGCTAGTTAGCAACACGTTTCTTCCAGGAGCTGTGTTTGCCTATTCCAGAGTATACTGAAGTATAAGATGTAAAGACAAATGTCTCGTTCCAAAAGAAAAACGGATGATCTAATGGAATGGTGGTCAATGTGTGCATTCAACTTACTGAGCTAAACTGCTGTTTGTATGCAGCAGTTTAGAAAACATTTCTGTGTAGATTCTCAAACAGACATTTCCAGCAAAATACCGGCCTATAAGAAATAGCAGTAAGACTGCGTCTAAAACTCAGAGGGAACGTTTCTTTCAAACTGCTCTGCAGTGTGTTCGTTCACCAAAGGTCGTTGAATCTATGTTTGGATTCAGCGAGTTTGAAACACGTTTATTCTAGGAGCTGCATTTCGATATTCCAGAGTGTATGGGAGTAAATGCTGTAAAGAGAAATATCTGTTTCTAAAACCAAAACGGAGCTATCTAACAGAATGGTTGTGAATGTGTGCATTCAACATAAAGGGTTAATCTGCTCTTCTTAGGCAGCAGTTTAGAAACCCTTTATATGCAAATTCTAAAATCAACATTTGCAGCAAAACACCAGCCTAAAAGAAGTAGCAGTAAGACTGCATCTATAACATAGAAGAAACGTTTTCTTCAAAATGCTCTGCTCTGTGTTCATTCACCTAAGAGTCTTGAGTATATGTTCAGATTCAGCGAGTAAGAAACACGTTTCTTCCAGGAGCTGCATTTGCATATTCCAGAGTGTACTGGAGTATAAGGTTTAAAGTGAAATATCTGGTTCTAAAACAAACACGGAGCCATCTAACAGAATGGTTGTCACTGTGTGCATTCAGCTTATTGAGATAAACTGTTGTTTCTATGCAGCAGTTTAGAAAAGATTTTTGTGCAGATTCTAAAACAGACACTCCCAGCAAAATACCGGCCTCTAAGAAATAGCAATAAGACTGCGTCTAAAACTCAAATAAAACGTTTCTTTCAAACTGCTGTGCTGTGTGTTCGTTCACCTAAGGGAGTTGAATCTATGTTTAGATTCAGCGACTTAGAAACACGCCTATTCTGGGAGCTGCGTTTGGCTATTCCAGAATGAATGGGAGTATATGCTGTAACTAGAAACACAGGCTTCTAAAACCAAAACGGAGCTAGCTAACAGAATGATTGTGAATGAGGGCTTTCAACTTAACGAATTAAACTGCTCCACTTAAGCAGCAGTTTACAAACCATTTATATGGAAATTCTAAAACCAACATTTCCAGGAAAACACCAGCCTAAAAGCAATAGCAGTAACAGTGCATCTATAACATGGAAGAAATGTTTTTTTCAAACTCCTCTGCTGTGTGTTCATTCACCTAAGAGACTTCAATATATACTCAGATTCAGCGAGTTACAAACACGTTTCTTCCAGGAGCTGCGTTTGCAAATATCAGAGTGTACTGGGGTACAAGATGTAAAGAGAAATATCTGATTACACTTAGAAACCCGTTTCTTTTAGGAGCTGCGTTTGGATATTCCAGAGTGAATGAGAGTATATGCTGTAAAGAGAAATAACTGCTTCTAAAACCAAAAGGCAGCTATCTAACTGAATGGTTGTCAATGCGTGCACTCAACTTCCAGAGATAAACCTGTGTGTGGATTCAGCAGTCTGCAAACACTTTCTCTGCAGAGTCCCAAAACAGGCGTTTTCAGCCCATTACCGGCATATGGAAGAAACAGCAGTAAGCCCAGGGAAATATCTGCTTCTAAATCCAAAACGCAGCGATCTAACAGAACGGTTGTCAATGTGTGCACTCAACTTCCAGAGTTAAACCCGTGTGTGGATTCAGCAGTCTGCAAACACTTTCTCTGCAGAGTCCCAAAGCAGGCGTTTTCAGCCCATAACCGGCATATGGAAGAAACAGCAGTAAGCACAGGGAAATATCTGCTTCTAAATCCAAAACGCAGCTATCTAACAGAACGGTTGTCAATGTGTGCACTCAACTTCCAGAGTTAAACCCGTGTGTGGATTCAGCAGTCTGCAAACACTTTCTCTGCAGAGTCCCAAAGCAGGCGTTTTCAGCCCATAACCGGCATATGGAAGAAACAGCAGTAAGCACAGGGAAATATCTGCTTCTAAATCCAAAACGCAGCTATCTAACAGAACGGTTGTCAATGTGTGCACTCAACTTCCAGAGTTAAACCCGTGTGTGGATTCAGCAGTCTGCAAACACTTTCTCTGCAGAGTCCCAAAACAGGCGTTTTCAGCCCATTACCGGCATATGGAAGAAACAGCAGTAAGCCCAGGGAAATATCTGCTTCTAAATCCAAAACGCAGCTATCTAACAGAACGGTTGTCAATGTGTGCACTCAACTTCCAGAGTTAAACCCGTGTGTGGATTCAGCAGTCTGCAAACACTTTCTCTGCAGAGTCCCAAAGCAGGCGTTTTCAGCCCATAACCGGCATATGGAAGAAACAGCAGTAAGCACAGGGAAATATCTGCTTCTAAATCCAAAACGCAGCTATCTAACAGAACGGTTGTCAATGTGTGCACTCAACTTCCAGAGTTAAACCCGTGTGTTGATTCAGCAGTCTGCAAACACTTTCTCTGCAGAGTCCCAAAGCAGGCGTTTTCAGCCCATAACCGGCATATGGAAGAAACAGCAGTAAGCACAGGGAAATATCTGCTTCTAAATCCAAAACGCAGCTATCTAACAGAACGGTTGTCAATGTGTGCACTCAACTTCCAGAGTTAAACCCGTGTGTGGATTCAGCAGTCTGCAAACACTTTCTCTGCAGAGTCCCAAAGCAGGCGTTTTCAGCCCATTACCGGCATATGGAAGAAACAGGAGTAAGCACAGGGAAATATCTGCTTCTAAATCCAAAACGCAGCTATCTAACAGAACGGTTGTCAATGTGTGCACTCAACTTCCAGAGTTAAACCCGTGTGTGGATTCAGCAGTCTGCAAACACTTTCTCTGCAGAGTCCCAAAACAGGCGTTTTCAGCCCATTACCGGCATATGGAAGAAACAGCAGTAAGCCCAGGGAAATATCTGCTTCTAAATCCAAAACGCAGCTATCTAACAGAACGGTTGTCAATGTGTGCACTCAACTTCCAGAGTTAAACCCGTGTGTGGATTCAGCAGTCTGCAAACACATTCTCTGCAGAGTCCCAAAACAGGCGTTTTCAGCCCATTACCGGCATATGTAAGAAACAGCAGTAAGCACAGGGAAATATCTGCTTCTAAATCCAAAACGCAGCTATCTAACAGAACGGTTGTCAATCCGTGCACTCAACTTCCAGAGTTAAACCCGTGTGTGGATTCAGCAGTCTGCAAACACTTTCTCTGCAGAGTCCCAAAACAGGGGTTTTCAGCCCATTACCGGCATATGGAAGAAACAGCAGTAAGCACAGGGAAATATCTGCTTCTAAATCCAAAACGCAGCTATCTAACAGAACGGTTGTCAATGTGTGCACTCAACTTCCAGAGTTAAACCCGTGTGTGGATTCAGCAGTCTGCAAACACTTTCTCTGCAGAGTCCCAAAACAGGCGTTTTGAGCCCATTACCGGCATATGGAAGAAACAGCAGTAAGCACAGGGAAATATCTGCTTCTAAATCCAAAACGCAGCTATCTAACAGAACGGTTGTCAATGTGTGCACTCAACTTCCAGAGTTAAACCCGTGTGTGGATTCAGCAGTCTGCAAACACTTTCTCTGCAGAGTCCCAAAGCAGGCGTTTTCAGCCCATTACCGGCATATGGAAGAAACAGCAGTAAGCACAGGGAAATATCTGCTTCTAAATCCAAAACGCAGCTATCTAACAGAACGGTTGTCAATGTGTGCACTCAACTTCCAGAGTTAAACCCGTGTGTGGATTCAGCAGTCTGCAAACACTTTCTCTGCAGAGTCCCAAACCAGGCGTTTTCAGCCCATTACCGGCATATGGAAGAAACAGCAGTAAGCACAGGGAAATATCTGCTTCTAAATCCAAAACGCAGCTATCTAACAGAACGGTTGTCAATGTGTGCACTCAACTTCCAGAGTTAAACCCGTGTGTGGATTCAGCAGTCTGCAAACACTTTCTCTGCAGAGTCCCAAAGCAGGCGTTTTCAGCCCATTACCGGCATATGGAAGAAACAGCAGTAAGCACAGAAAATATCTGCTTCTAAATCCAAAACGCAGCTATCTAACAGAACGGTTGTCAATGTGTGCACTCAACTTCCAGAGTTAAACCCGTGTGTGGATTCAGCAGTCTGCAAACACTTTCTCTGCAGAGTCCCAAAACAGGCGTTTTCAGCCCATTACCGGCATATGGAAGAAACAGCAGTAAGCACAGGGAAATATCTGCTTCTAAATCCAAAACGCAGCTATCTAACAGAACGGTTGTCAATGTGTGCACTCAACTTCCAGAGTTAAACCCGTGTGTGGATTCAGCAGTCTGCAAACACATTCTCTGCAGAGTCCCAAAACAGGCCTTTTCAGCCCATTACCGGCATATGGAAGAAACAGCAGTAAGCACAGGGAAATATCTGCTTCTAAATCCAAAACGCAGCTATCTAACAGAACGGTTGTCAATGTGTGCACTCAACTTCCAGAGTTAAACCCGTGTGTGGATTCAGCAGTCTGCAAACACTTTCTCTGCAGAGTCCCAAAACAGGCGTTTTCAGCCCATTACCGGCATATGGAAGAAACAGCAGTAAGCACAGGGAAATATCTGCTTCTAAATCCAAAACGCAGCTATCTAACAGAACGGTTGTCAATGTGTGCACTCAACTTCCAGAGTTAAACCCGTGTGTGGATTCAGCAGTCTGCAAACACTTTCTCTGCAGAGTCCCAAAACAGGCGTTTTCAGCCCTTTACCGGCATATGGAAGAAACAGCAGTAAGCACAGGGAAATATCTGCTTCTAAATCCAAAACGCAGCTATCTAACAGAACGGTTGTCAATGTGTGCACTCAACTTCCAGAGTTAAACCCGTGTGTGGATTCAGCAGTCTGCAAACACTTTCTCTGCAGAGTCCCAAAACAGGCGTTTTCAGCCCATTACCGGCATATGGAAGAAACAGCAGTAAGCACAGGGAAATATCTGCTTCTAAATCCAAAACGCAGCTATCTAACAGAACGGTTGTCAATGTGTGCACTCAACTTCCAGAGTTAAACCCGTGTGTGGATTCAGCAGTCTGCAAACACTTTCTGTGCAGAGTCTCAAAACAGGCCTTTCCGGCCCAGTACCGGCATATATAAGAAAGAGCATTAAGACTGCGTCTAAAACTCAGAAGACACGTTTCTTTCAAACTGCTCGGCCTTGTGTTCTTTGGCCTAAGGGAGTTGAATCTATGTTTAGATTCAGCGAGATAGAAACACGTTTATTCTAGGAGTTGTCTTTGGACATTCCAGATTGAATGGGAGTATATGCTGTAAAGAGAAATATCTGTTTCTAAAACCAAAATGGATCTATCTAGCAGAGTGGTTGTGAATGTGTGCCTTCGGCTTAAAGAGGTAAACTGCTCTTCTCATGCAGCACTTTAGAAACCCTTTATATGCAAATTCTCATGCAGACCTTTCCAGCAAAACACCAGCCTATAGGAAATAGCAGTAAGACTGCATCTTTAACATGGAAGAAACTGTTTTCAAACTGCTCTGCTGTGTGTTCATTCATATAAGAGACTTGAATATATGTTCAGATTCAGCTAGTTAGCAACACGTTTCTTCCAGGAGCTGTGTTTGCCTATTCCAGAGTATACTGAAGTATAAGATGTAAAGACAAATGTCTCGTTCCAAAAGAAAAACGGATGATCTAATGGAATGGTGGTCAATGTGTGCATTCAACTTACTGAGCTAAACTGCTGTTTGTATGCAGCAGTTTAGAAAACATTTCTGTGTAGATTCTCAAACAGACATTTCCAGCAAAATACCGGCCTATAAGAAATAGCAGTAAGACTGCGTCTAAAACTCAGAGGGAACGTTTCTTTCAAACTGCTCTGCAGTGTGTTCGTTCACCAAAGGTCGTTGAATCTATGTTTGGATTCAGCGAGTTTGAAACACGTTTATTCTAGGAGCTGCATTTCGATATTCCAGAGTGTATGGGAGTAAATGCTGTAAAGAGAAATATCTGTTTCTAAAACCAAAACGGAGCTATCTAACAGAATGGTTGTGAATGTGTGCATTCAACATAAAGGGTTAATCTGCTCTTCTTAGGCAGCAGTTTAGAAACCCTTTATATGCAAATTCTAAAATCAACATTTGCAGCAAAACACCAGCCTAAAAGAAGTAGCAGTAAGACTGCATCTATAACATAGAAGAAACGTTTTCTTCAAAATGCTCTGCTCTGTGTTCATTCACCTAAGAGTCTTGAGTATATGTTCAGATTCAGCGAGTAAGAAACACGTTTCTTCCAGGAGCTGCATTTGCATATTCCAGAGTGTACTGGAGTATAAGGTTTAAAGTGAAATATCTGGTTCTAAAACAAACACGGAGCCATCTAACAGAATGGTTGTCACTGTGTGCATTCAGCTTATTGAGATAAACTGTTGTTTCTATGCAGCAGTTTAGAAAAGATTTTTGTGCAGATTCTAAAACAGACACTCCCAGCAAAATACCGGCCTCTAAGAAATAGCAATAAGACTGCGTCTAAAACTCAAATAAAACGTTTCTTTCAAACTGCTGTGCTGTGTGTTCGTTCACCTAAGGGAGTTGAATCTATGTTTAGATTCAGCGACTTAGAAACACGCCTATTCTGGGAGCTGCGTTTGGCTATTCCAGAATGAATGGGAGTATATGCTGTAACTAGAAACACAGGCTTCTAAAACCAAAACGGAGCTAGCTAACAGAATGATTGTGAATGAGGGCTTTCAACTTAACGAATTAAACTGCTCCACTTAAGGAGCAGTTTACAAACCATTTATATGGAAATTCTAAAACCAACATTTCCAGGAAAACACCAGCCTAAAAGCAATAGCAGTAACAGTGCATCTATAACATGGAAGAAATGTTTTTTTCAAACTCCTCTGCTGTGTGTTCATTCACCTAAGAGACTTCAATATATACTCAGATTCAGCGAGTTACAAACACGTTTCTTCCAGGAGCTGCGTTTGCAAATATCAGAGTGTACTGGGGTACAAGATGTAAAGAGAAATATCTGATTACACTTAGAAACCCGTTTCTTTTAGGAGCTGCGTTTGGATATTCCAGAGTGAATGAGAGTATATGCTGTAAAGAGAAATAACTGCTTCTAAAACCAAAAGGCAGCTATCTAACTGAATGGTTGTCAATGCGTGCACTCAACTTCCAGAGATAAACCTGTGTGTGGATTCAGCAGTCTGCAAACACTTTCTCTGCAGAGTCCCAAAACAGGCGTTTTCAGCCCATTACCGGCATATGGAAGAAACAGCAGTAAGCCCAGGGAAATATCTGCTTCTAAATCCAAAACGCAGCGATCTAACAGAACGGTTGTCAATGTGTGCACTCAACTTCCAGAGTTAAACCCGTGTGTGGATTCAGCAGTCTGCAAACACTTTCTCTGCAGAGTCCCAAAGCAGGCGTTTTCAGCCCATAACCGGCATATGGAAGAAACAGCAGTAAGCACAGGGAAATATCTGCTTCTAAATCCAAAACGCAGCTATCTAACAGAACGGTTGTCAATGTGTGCACTCAACTTCCAGAGTTAAACCCGTGTGTGGATTCAGCAGTCTGCAAACACTTTCTCTGCAGAGTCCCAAAGCAGGCGTTTTCAGCCCATAACCGGCATATGGAAGAAACAGCAGTAAGCACAGGGAAATATCTGCTTCTAAATCCAAAACGCAGCTATCTAACAGAACGGTTGTCAATGTGTGCACTCAACTTCCAGAGTTAAACCCGTGTGTGGATTCAGCAGTCTGCAAACACTTTCTCTGCAGAGTCCCAAAACAGGCGTTTTCAGCCCATTACCGGCATATGGAAGAAACAGCAGTAAGCCCAGGGAAATATCTGCTTCTAAATCCAAAACGCAGCTATCTAACAGAACGGTTGTCAATGTGTGCACTCAACTTCCAGAGTTAAACCCGTGTGTGGATTCAGCAGTCTGCAAACACTTTCTCTGCAGAGTCCCAAAACAGGCGTTTTCAGCCCATTACCGGCATATGGAAGAAACAGCAGTAAGCACAGGGAAATATCTGCTTCTAAATCCAAAACGCAGCTATCTAACAGAACGGTTGTCAATGTGTGCACTCAACTTCCAGAGTTAAACCCGTGTGTGGATTCAGCAGTCTGCAAACACATTCTCTGCAGAGTCCCAAAACAGGCCTTTTCAGCCCATTACCGGCATATGGAAGAAACAGCAGTAAGCACAGGGAAATATCTGCTTCTAAATCCAAAACGCAGCTATCTAACAGAACGGTTGTCAATGTGTGCACTCAACTTCCAGAGTTAAACCCGTGTGTGGATTCAGCAGTCTGCAAACACTTTCTCTGCAGAGTCCCAAAACAGGCGTTTTCAGCCCATTACCGGCATATGGAAGAAACAGCAGTAAGCACAGGGAAATATCTGCTTCTAAATCCAAAACGCAGCTATCTAACAGAACGGTTGTCAATGTGTGCACTCAACTTCCAGAGTTAAACCCGTGTGTGGATTCAGCAGTCTGCAAACACTTTCTCTGCAGAGTCCCAAAACAGGCGTTTTCAGCCCTTTACCGGCATATGGAAGAAACAGCAGTAAGCACAGGGAAATATCTGCTTCTAAATCCAAAACGCAGCTATCTAACAGAACGGTTGTCAATGTGTGCACTCAACTTCCAGAGTTAAACCCGTGTGTGGATTCAGCAGTCTGCAAACACTTTCTCTGCAGAGTCCCAAAACAGGCGTTTTCAGCCCATTACCGGCATATGGAAGAAACAGCAGTAAGCACAGGGAAATATCTGCTTCTAAATCCAAAACGCAGCTATCTAACAGAACGGTTGTCAATGTGTGCACTCAACTTCCAGAGTTAAACCCGTGTGTGGATTCAGCAGTCTGCAAACACTTTCTCTGCAGAGTCCCAAAACAGGCGTTTTGAGCCCATTACCGGCATATGGAAGAAACAGCAGTAAGCACAGGGAAATATCTGCTTCTAAATCCAAAACGCAGCTATCTAACAGAACGGTTGTCAATGTGTGCACTCAACTTCCAGAGTTAAACCCGTGTGTGGATTCAGCAGTCTGCAAACACTTTCTCTGCAGAGTCCCAAAGCAGGCGTTTTCAGCCCATTACCGGCATATGGAAGAAACAGCAGTAAGCACAGGGAAATATCTGCTTCTAAATCCAAAACGCAGCTATCTAACAGAACGGTTGTCAATGTGTGCACTCAACTTCCAGAGTTAAACCCGTGTGTGGATTCAGCAGTCTGCAAACACTTTCTCTGCAGAGTCCCAAAGCAGGCGTTTTCAGCCCATTACCGGCATATGGAAGAAACAGCAGTAAGCACAGAAAATATCTGCTTCTAAATCCAAAACGCAGCTATCTAACAGAACGGTTGTCAATGTGTGCACTCAACTTCCAGAGTTAAACCCGTGTGTGGATTCAGCAGTCTGCAAACACTTTCTCTGCAGAGTCCCAAAACAGGCGTTTTCAGCCCATTACCGGCATATGGAAGAAACAGCAGTAAGCACAGGGAAATATCTGCTTCTAAATCCAAAACGCAGCTATCTAACAGAACGGTTGTCAATGTGTGCACTCAACTTCCAGAGTTAAACCCGTGTGTGGATTCAGCAGTCTGCAAACACATTCTCTGCAGAGTCCCAAAACAGGCCTTTTCAGCCCATTACCGGCATATGGAAGAAACAGCAGTAAGCACAGGGAAATATCTGCTTCTAAATCCAAAACGCAGCTATCTAACAGAACGGTTGTCAATGTGTGCACTCAACTTCCAGAGTTAAACCCGTGTGTGGATTCAGCAGTCTGCAAACACTTTCTCTGCAGAGTCCCAAAACAGGCGTTTTCAGCCCATTACCGGCATATGGAAGAAACAGCAGTAAGCACAGGGAAATATCTGCTTCTAAATCCAAAACGCAGCTATCTAACAGAACGGTTGTCAATGTGTGCACTCAACTTCCAGAGTTAAACCCGTGTGTGGATTCAGCAGTCTGCAAACACTTTCTCTGCAGAGTCCCAAAACAGGCGTTTTCAGCCCATTACCGGCATATGGAAGAAACAGCAGTAAGCACAGGGAAATATCTGCTTCTAAATCCAAAACGCAGCTATCTAACAGAACGGTTGTCAATGTGTGCACTCAACTTCCAGAGTTAAACCCGTGTGTGGATTCAGCAGTCTGCAAACACTTTCTCTGCAGAGTCCCAAAACAGGCGTTTTCAGCCCATTACCGGCATATGGAAGAAACAGCAGTAAGCACAGGGAAATATCTGCTTCTAAATCCAAAACGCAGCTATCTAACAGAACGGTTGTCAATGTGTGCACTCAACTTCCAGAGTTAAACCCGTGTGTGGATTCAGCAGTCTGCAAACACTTTCTCTGCAGAGTCCCAAAGCAGGCGTTTTCAGCCCATTACCGGCATATGGAAGAAACAGCAGTAAGCACAGGGAAATATCTGCTTCTAAATCCAAAACGCAGCTATCTAACAGAACGGTTGTCAATGTGTGCACTCAACTTCCAGAGTTAAACCCGTGTGTGGATTCAGCAGTCTGCAAACACTTTCTCTGCAGAGTCCCAAAACAGGCGTTTTCAGCCCATTACCGGCATATGGAAGAAACAGCAGTAAGCACAGGGAAATATCTGCTTCTAAATCCAAAACGCAGCTATCTAACAGAACGGTTGTCAATGTGTGCACTCAACTTCCAGAGTTAAACCCGTGTGTGGATTCAGCAGTCTGCAAACACTTTCTCTGCAGAGTCCCAAAACAGGCGTTTTCAGCCCATTACCGGCATATGGAAGAAACAGCAGTAAGCACAGGGAAATATCTGCTTCCAAATCCAAAACGCAGCTATCTAACAGAACGGTTGTCAATGTGTGCACTCAACTTCCAGAGTTAAACCCGTGTGTGGATTCAGCAGTCTGCAAACACTTTCTCTGCAGAGTCCCCAAACAGGCGTTTTCAGCCCATTACCGGCATATGGAAGAAACAGCAGTAAGCACAGGGAAATATCTGCTTCTAAATCCAAAACGCAGCTATCTAACAGAACGGTTGTCAATGTGTGCACTCAACTTCCAGAGTTAAACCCGTGTGTGGATTCAGCAGTCTGCAAACACTTTCTCTGCAGAGTCCCAAAACAAGCGTTTTCAGCCCATTACCAGCATATGGAAGAAACAGCAGTAAGCACAGGGAAATATCTGCTTCTAAATCCAAAACGCAGCTATCTAACAGAACGGTTGTCAATGTGTGCACTCAACTTCCAGAGTTAAACCCGTGTGTGGATTCAGCAGTCTGCAAACACTTTCTCTGCAGAGTCCCAAAACAGGCCTTTTCAGCCCATTACCGGCATATGGAAGAAACAGCAGTAAGCACAGGGAAATATCTGCTTCTAAATCCAAAACGCAGCTATCTAACAGAACGGTTGTCAATGTGTGCACTCAACTTCCAGAGTTAAACCCGTGTGTGGATTCAGCAGTCTGCAAACACTTTCTCTGCAGAGTCCCAAAGCAGGCGTTTTCAGCCCATTACCGGCATATGGAAGAAACAGCAGTAAGCACAGGGAAATATCTGCTTCTAAATCCAAAACGCAGCTATCTAACAGAACGGTTGTCAATGTGTGCACTCAACTTCCAGAGTTAAACCCGTGTGTGGATTCAGCAGTCTGCAAACACTTTCTCTGCAGAGTCCCAAAACAGGCGTTTTCAGCTCATTACCGGCATATGGAAGAAACAGCAGTAAGCACAGGGAAATATCTGCTTCTAAATCCAAAACGCAGCTATCTAACAGAACGGTTGTCAATGTGTGCACTCAACTTCCAGAGTTAAACCCGTGTGTGGATTCAGCAGTCTGCAAACACTTTCTCTGCAGAGTCCCAAAACAGGGGTTTTCAGCCCATTACCGGCATATGGAAGAAACAGCAGTAAGCACAGGGAAATATCTGCTTCTAAATCCAAAACGCAGCTATCTAACAGAACGGTTGTCAATGTGTGCACTCAACTTCCAGAGTTAAACCCGTGTGTGGATTCAGCAGTCTGCAAACACTTTCTCTGCAGAGTCCCAAAGCAGGCGTTTTCAGCCCATTACCGGCATATGGAAGAAACAGCAGTAAGCACAGGGAAATATCTGCTTCTAAATCCAAAACGCAGCTATCTAACAGAACGGTTGTCAATGTGTGCACTCAACTTCCAGAGTTAAACCCGTGTGTGGATTCAGCAGTCTGCAAACACTTTCTCTGCAGAGTCCCAAAACAGGCGTTTTCAGCCCATTACCGGCATATGGAAGAAACAGCAGTAAGCACAGGGAAATATCTGCTTCTAAATCCAAAACGCAGCTATCTAACAGAACGGTTGTCAATGTGTGCACTCAACTTCCAGAGTTAAACCCGTGTGTGGATTCAGCAGTCTGCAAACACATTCTCTGCAGAGTCCCAAAACAGGCGTTTTCAGCCCATTACCGGCATATGGAAGAAACAGCAGTAAGCACAGGGAAATATCTGCTTCTAAATCCAAAACGCAGCTATCTAACAGAACGGTTGTCAATGTGTGCACTCAACTTCCAGAGTTAAACCCGTGTGTGGATTCAGCAGTCTGCAAACACTTTCTGTGCAGAGTCTCAAAACAGGCCTTTCCGGCCCAGTACCGGCATATATAAGAAAGAGCATTAAGACTGCGTCTAAAACTCAGAAGACACGTTTCTTTCAAACTGCTCGGCCTTGTGTTCTTTGGCCTAAGGGAGTTGAATCTATGTTTAGATTCAGCGAGATAGAAACACGTTTATTCTAGGAGTTGTCTTTGGACATTCCAGATTGAATGGGAGTATATGCTGTAAAGAGAAATATCTGTTTCTAAAACCAAAATGGATCTATCTAGCAGAGTGGTTGTGAATGTGTGCCTTCGGCTTAAAGAGGTAAACTGCTCTTCTCATGCAGCACTTTAGAAACCCTTTATATGCAAATTCTCATGCAGACCTTTCCAGCAAAACACCAGCCTATAGGAAATAGCAGTAAGACTGCATCTTTAACATGGAAGAAACTGTTTTCAAACTGCTCTGCTGTGTGTTCATTCATATAAGAGACTTGAATATATGTTCAGATTCAGCTAGTTAGCAACACGTTTCTTCCAGGAGCTGTGTTTGCCTATTCCAGAGTATACTGAAGTATAAGATGTAAAGACAAATGTCTCGTTCCAAAAGAAAAACGGATGATCTAATGGAATGGTGGTCAATGTGTGCATTCAACTTACTGAGCTAAACTGCTGTTTGTATGCAGCAGTTTAGAAAACATTTCTGTGTAGATTCTCAAACAGACATTTCCAGCAAAATACCGGCCTATAAGAAATAGCAGTAAGACTGCGTCTAAAACTCAGAGGGAACGTTTCTTTCAAACTGCTCTGCAGTGTGTTCGTTCACCAAAGGTCGTTGAATCTATGTTTGGATTCAGCGAGTTTGAAACACGTTTATTCTAGGAGCTGCATTTCGATATTCCAGAGTGTATGGGAGTAAATGCTGTAAAGAGAAATATCTGTTTCTAAAACCAAAACGGAGCTATCTAACAGAATGGTTGTGAATGTGTGCATTCAACATAAAGGGTTAATCTGCTCTTCTTAGGCAGCAGTTTAGAAACCCTTTATATGCAAATTCTAAAATCAACATTTGCAGCAAAACACCAGCCTAAAAGAAGTAGCAGTAAGACTGCATCTATAACATAGAAGAAACGTTTTCTTCAAAATGCTCTGCTCTGTGTTCATTCACCTAAGAGTCTTGAGTATATGTTCAGATTCAGCGAGTAAGAAACACGTTTCTTCCAGGAGCTGCATTTGCATATTCCAGAGTGTACTGGAGTATAAGGTTTAAAGTGAAATATCTGGTTCTAAAACAAACACGGAGCCATCTAACAGAATGGTTGTCACTGTGTGCATTCAGCTTATTGAGATAAACTGTTGTTTCTATGCAGCAGTTTAGAAAAGATTTTTGTGCAGATTCTAAAACAGACACTCCCAGCAAAATACCGGCCTCTAAGAAATAGCAATAAGACTGCGTCTAAAACTCAAATAAAACGTTTCTTTCAAACTGCTGTGCTGTGTGTTCGTTCACCTAAGGGAGTTGAATCTATGTTTAGATTCAGCGACTTAGAAACACGCCTATTCTGGGAGCTGCGTTTGGCTATTCCAGAATGAATGGGAGTATATGCTGTAACTAGAAACACAGGCTTCTAAAACCAAAACGGAGCTAGCTAACAGAATGATTGTGAATGAGGGCTTTCAACTTAACGAATTAAACTGCTCCACTTAAGGAGCAGTTTACAAACCATTTATATGGAAATTCTAAAACCAACATTTCCAGGAAAACACCAGCCTAAAAGCAATAGCAGTAACAGTGCATCTATAACATGGAAGAAATGTTTTTTTCAAACTCCTCTGCTGTGTGTTCATTCACCTAAGAGACTTCAATATATACTCAGATTCAGCGAGTTACAAACACGTTTCTTCCAGGAGCTGCGTTTGCAAATATCAGAGTGTACTGGGGTACAAGATGTAAAGAGAAATATCTGATTACACTTAGAAACCCGTTTCTTTTAGGAGCTGCGTTTGGATATTCCAGAGTGAATGAGAGTATATGCTGTAAAGAGAAATAACTGCTTCTAAAACCAAAAGGCAGCTATCTAACTGAATGGTTGTCAATGCGTGCACTCAACTTCCAGAGATAAACCTGTGTGTGGATTCAGCAGTCTGCAAACACTTTCTCTGCAGAGTCCCAAAACAGGCGTTTTCAGCCCATTACCGGCATATGGAAGAAACAGCAGTAAGCACAGGGAAATATCTGCTTCTAAATCCAAAACGCAGCTATCTAACAGAACGGTTGTCAATGTGTGCACTCAACTTCCAGAGTTAAACCCGTGTGTGGATTCAGCAGTCTGCAAACACTTTCTCTGCAGAGTCCCAAAGCAGGCGTTTTCAGCCCATAACCGGCATATGGAAGAAACAGCAGTAAGCACAGGGAAATATCTGCTTCTAAATCCAAAACGCAGCTATCTAACAGAACGGTTGTCAATGTGTGCACTCAACTTCCAGAGTTAAACCCGTGTGTGGATTCAGCAGTCTGCAAACACTTTCTCTGCAGAGTCCCAAAGCAGGCGTTTTCAGCCCATAACCGGCATATGGAAGAAACAGCAGTAAGCACAGGGAAATATCTGCTTCTAAATCCAAAACGCAGCTATCTAACAGAACGGTTGTCAATGTGTGCACTCAACTTCCAGAGTTAAACCCGTGTGTGGATTCAGCAGTCTGCAAACACTTTCTCTGCAGAGTCCCAAAACAGGCGTTTTCAGCCCATTACCGGCATATGGAAGAAACAGCAGTAAGCCCAGGGAAATATCTGCTTCTAAATCCAAAACGCAGCTATCTAACAGAACGGTTGTCAATGTGTGCACTCAACTTCCAGAGTTAAACCCGTGTGTGGATTCAGCAGTCTGCAAACACTTTCTCTGCAGAGTCCCAAACCAGGCGTTTTCAGCCCATAACCGGCATATGGAAGAAACAGCAGTAAGCACAGGGAAATATCTGCTTCTAAATCCAAAACGCAGCTATCTAACAGAACGGTTGTCAATGTGTGCACTCAACTTCCAGAGTTAAACCCGTGTGTGGATTCAGCAGTCTGCAAACACTTTCTCTGCAGAGTCCCAAAACAGGCGTTTTCAGCCCATTACCGGCATATGGAAGAAACAGCAGTAAGCACAGGGAAATATCTGCTTCTAAATCCAAAACGCAGCTATCTAACAGAACGGTTGTCAATGTGTGCACTCAACTTCCAGAGTTAAACCCGTGTGTGGATTCAGCAGTCTGCAAACACTTTCTCTGCAGAGTCCCAAAGCAGGCGTTTTCAGCCCATTACCGGCATATGGAAGAAACAGCAGTAAGCACAGGGAAATATCTGCTTCTAAATCCAAAACGCAGCTATCTAACAGAACGGTTGTCAATGTGTGCACTCAACTTCCAGAGTTAAACCCGTGTGTGGATTCAGCAGTCTGCAAACACTTTCTCTGCAGAGTCCCAAACCAGGCGTTTTCAGCCCATTACCGGCATATGGAAGAAACAGCAGTAAGCACAGGGAAATATCTGCTTCTAAATCCAAAACGCAGCTATCTAACAGAACGGTTGTCAATGTGTGCACTCAACTTCCAGAGTTAAACCCGTGTGTGGATTCAGCAGTCTGCAAACACTTTCTCTGCAGAGTCCCAAAACAAGCGTTTTCAGCCCATTACCGGCATATGGAAGAAACAGCAGTAAGCACAGGGAAATATCTGCTTCTAAATCCAAAACGCAGCTATCTAACAGAACGGTTGTCAATGTGTGCACTCAACTTCCAGAGTTAAACCCGTGTGTGGATTCAGCAGTCTGCAAACACTTTCTCTGCAGAGTCCCAAAACAAGCGTTTTCAGCCCATTACCGGCATATGGAAGAAACAGCAGTAAGCACAGGGAAATATCTGCTTCTAAATCCAAAACGCAGCTATCTAACAGAACGGTTGTCAATGTGTGCACTCAACTTCCAGAGTTAAACCCGTGTGTGGATTCAGCAGTCTGCAAACACTTTCTCTGCAGAGTCCCAAAGCAGGCGTTTTCAGCCCATTACCGGCATATGGAAGAAACAGCAGTAAGCACAGGGAAATATCTGCTTCTAAATCCAAAACGCAGCTATCTAACAGAACGGTTGTCAATGTGTGCACTCAACTTCCAGAGTTAAACCCGTGTGTGGATTCAGCAGTCTGCAAACACTTTCTCTGCAGAGTCCCAAAGCAGGCGTTTTCAGCCCATTACCGGCATATGGAAGAAACAGCAGTAAGCACAGGGAAATATCTGCTTCTAAATCCA
This sequence comes from Aotus nancymaae, assembly GCF_030222135.1. Taxonomy (NCBI): domain Eukaryota; kingdom Metazoa; phylum Chordata; class Mammalia; order Primates; family Aotidae; genus Aotus; species Aotus nancymaae. The sequence goes on from NW_026989060.1 coordinate 45,782, forward strand.
AAACGCAGCTATCTAACAGAACGGTTGTCAATGTGTGCACTCAACTTCCAGAGTTAAACCCGTGTGTGGATTCAGCAGTCTGCAAACACTTTCTCTGCAGAGTCCCAAAGCAGGCGTTTTCAGCCCATTACCGGCATATGGAAGAAACAGCAGTAAGCACAGGGAAATATCTGCTTCTAAATCCAAAACGCAGCTATCTAACAGAACGGTTGTCAATGTGTGCACTCAACTTCCAGAGTTAAACCCGTGTGTGGATTCAGCAGTCTGCAAACACTTTCTCTGCAGAGTCCCAAAGCAGGCGTTTTCAGCCCATTACCGGCATATGGAAGAAACAGCAGTAAGCACAGGGAAATATCTGCTTCTAAATCCAAAACGCAGCTATCTAACAGAACGGTTGTCAATGTGTGCACTCAACTTCCAGAGTTAAACCCGTGTGTGGATTCAGCAGTCTGCAAACACTTTCTCTGCAGAGTCCCAAACCAGGCGTTTTCAGCCCATTACCGGCATATGGAAGAAACAGCAGTAAGCACAGGGAAATATCTGCTTCTAAATCCAAAACGCAGCTATCTAACAGAACGGTTGTCAATGTGTGCACTCAACTTCCAGAGTTAAACCCGTGTGTGGATTCAGCAGTCTGCAAACACTTTCTCTGCAGAGTCCCAAAACAAGCGTTTTCAGCCCATTACCGGCATATGGAAGAAACAGCAGTAAGCACAGGGAAATATCTGCTTCTAAATCCAAAACGCAGCTATCTAACAGAACGGTTGTCAATGTGTGCACTCAACTTCCAGAGTTAAACCCGTGTGTGGATTCAGCAGTCTGCAAACACTTTCTCTGCAGAGTCCCAAAACAAGCGTTTTCAGCCCATTACCGGCATATGGAAGAAACAGCAGTAAGCACAGGGAAATATCTGCTTCTAAATCCAAAACGCAGCTATCTAACAGAACGGTTGTCAATGTGTGCACTCAACTTCCAGAGTTAAACCCGTGTGTGGATTCAGCAGTCTGCAAACACTTTCTCTGCAGAGTCCCAAAGCAGGCGTTTTCAGCCCATTACCGGCATATGGAAGAAACAGCAGTAAGCACAGGGAAATATCTGCTTCTAAATCCAAAACGCAGCTATCTAACAGAACGGTTGTCAATGTGTGCACTCAACTTCCAGAGTTAAACCCGTGTGTGGATTCAGCAGTCTGCAAACACTTTCTCTGCAGAGTCCCAAAGCAGGCGTTTTCAGCCCATTACCGGCATATGGAAGAAACAGCAGTAAGCACAGGGAAATATCTGCTTCTAAATCCAAAACGCAGCTATCTAACAGAACGGTTGTCAATGTGTGCACTCAACTTCCAGAGTTAAACCCGTGTGTGGATTCAGCAGTCTGCAAACACTTTCTCTGCAGAGTCCCAAAACAGGGGTTTTCAGCCCATTACCGGCATATGGAAGAAACAGCAGTAAGCACAGGGAAATATCTGCTTCTAAATCCAAAACGCAGCTATCTAACAGAACGGTTGTCAATGTGTGCACTCAACTTCCAGAGTTAAACCCGTGTGTGGATTCAGCAGTCTGCAAACACTTTCTCTGCAGAGTCCCAAAGCAGGCGTTTTCAGCCCATTACCGGCATATGGAAGAAACAGCAGTAAGCACAGGGAAATATCTGCTTCTAAATCCAAAACGCAGCTATCTAACAGAACGGTTGTCAATGTGTGCACTCAACTTCCAGAGTTAAACCCGTGTGTGGATTCAGCAGTCTGCAAACACTTTCTCTGCAGAGTCCCAAAACAGGCGTTTTCAGCCCATTACCGGCATATGGAAGAAACAGCAGTAAGCACATGGAAATATCTGCTTCTAAATCCAAAACGCAGCTATCTAACAGAACGGTTGTCAATGTGTGCACTCAACTTCCAGAGTTAAACCCGTGTGTGGATTCAGCAGTCTGCAAACACTTTCTCTGCAGAGTCCCAAAGCAGGCGTTTTCAGCCCATTACCGGCATATGGAAGAAACAGCAGTAAGCACAGAAAATATCTGCTTCTAAATCCAAAACGCAGCTATCTAACAGAACGGTTGTCAATGTGTGCACTCAACTTCCAGAGTTAAACCCGTGTGTGGATTCAGCAGTCTGCAAACACTTTCTCTGCAGAGTCCCAAAACAGGCGTTTTCAGCCCATTACCGGCATATGGAAGAAACAGCAGTAAGCACAGGGAAATATCTGCTTCTAAATCCAAAACGCAGCTATCTAACAGAACGGTTGTCAATGTGCGCACTCAACTTCCAGAGTTAAACCCGTGTGTGGATTCAGCAGTCTGCAAACACATTCTCTGCAGAGTCCCGAAACAGGCCTTTTCAGCCCATTACCGGCATATGGAAGAAACAGCAGTAAGCACAGGGAAATATCTGCTTCTAAATCCAAAACGCAGCTATCTAACAGAACGGTTGTCAATGTGTGCACTCAACTTCCAGAGTTAAACCCGTGTGTGGATTCAGCAGTCTGCAAACACTTTCTCTGCAGAGTCCCAAAACAGGCGTTTTCAGCCCATTACCGGCATATGGAAGAAACAGCAGTAAGCACAGGGAAATATCTGCTTCTAAATCCAAAACGCAGCTATCTAACAGAACGGTTGTCAATGTGTGCACTCAACTTCCAGAGTTAAACCCGTGTGTGGATTCAGCAGTCTGCAAACACTTTCTCTGCAGAGTCCCAAAGCAGGCGTTTTCAGCCCATTACCGGCATATGGAAGAAACAGCAGTAAGCACAGGGAAATATCTGCTTCTAAATCCAAAACGCAGCTATCTAACAGAACGGTTGTCAATGTGTGCACTCAACTTCCAGAGTTAAACCCGTGTGTGGATTCAGCAGTCTGCAAACACTTTCTCTGCAGAGTCCCAAAGCAGGCGTTTTCAGCCCATTACCGGCATATGGAAGAAACAGCAGTAAGCACAGGGAAATATCTGCTTCTAAATCCAAAACGCAGCTATCTAACAGAACGGTTGTCAATGTGTGCACTCAACTTCCAGAGTTAAACCCGTGTGTGGATTCAGCAGTCTGCAAACACTTTCTCTGCAGAGTCCCAAAACAGGGGTTTTCAGCCCATTACCGGCATATGGAAGAAACAGCAGTAAGCACAGGGAAATATCTGCTTCTAAATCCAAAACGCAGCTATCTAACAGAACGGTTGTCAATGTGTGCACTCAACTTCCAGAGTTAAACCCGTGTGTGGATTCAGCAGTCTGCAAACACTTTCTCTGCAGAGTCCCAAAGCAGGCGTTTTCAGCCCATTACCGGCATATGGAAGAAACAGCAGTAAGCACAGGGAAATATCTGCTTCTAAATCCAAAACGCAGCTATCTAACAGAACGGTTGTCAATGTGTGCACTCAACTTCCAGAGTTAAACCCGTGTGTGGATTCAGCAGTCTGCAAACACTTTCTCTGCAGAGTCCCAAACCAGGCGTTTTCAGCCCATTACCGGCATATGGAAGAAACAGCAGTAAGCACATGGAAATATCTGCTTCTAAATCCAAAACGCAGCTATCTAACAGAACGGTTGTCAATGTGTGCACTCAACTTCCAGAGTTAAACCCGTGTGTGGATTCAGCAGTCTGCAAACACTTTCTCTGCAGAGTCCCAAAGCAGGCGTTTTCAGCCCATTACCGGCATATGGAAGAAACAGCAGTAAGCACAGAAAATATCTGCTTCTAAATCCAAAACGCAGCTATCTAACAGAACGGTTGTCAATGTGTGCACTCAACTTCCAGAGTTAAACCCGTGTGTGGATTCAGCAGTCTGCAAACACTTTCTCTGCAGAGTCCCAAAACAGGCGTTTTCAGCCCATTACCGGCATATGGAAGAAACAGCAGTAAGCACAGGGAAATATCTGCTTCTAAATCCAAAACGCAGCTATCTAACAGAACGGTTGTCAATGTGCGCACTCAACTTCCAGAGTTAAACCCGTGTGTGGATTCAGCAGTCTGCAAACACATTCTCTGCAGAGTCCCGAAACAGGCCTTTTCAGCCCATTACCGGCATATGGAAGAAACAGCAGTAAGCACAGGGAAATATCTGCTTCTAAATCCAAAACGCAGCTATCTAACAGAACGGTTGTCAATGTGTGCACTCAACTTCCAGAGTTAAACCCGTGTGTGGATTCAGCAGTCTGCAAACACTTTCTCTGCAGAGTCCCAAAACAGGCGTTTTCAGCCCATTACCGGCATATGGAAGAAACAGCAGTAAGCACAGGGAAATATCTGCTTCTAAATCCAAAACGCAGCTATCTAACAGAACGGTTGTCAATGTGTGCACTCAACTTCCAGAGTTAAACCCGTGTGTGGATTCAGCAGTCTGCAAACACTTTCTGTGCAGAGTCTCAAAACAGGCCTTTCCGGCCCAGTACCGGCATATATAAGAAAGAGCATTAAGACTGCGTCTAAAACTCAGAAGACACGTTTCTTTCAAACTGCTCGGCCTTGTGTTCTTTGGCCTAAGGGAGTTGAATCTATGTTTAGATTCAGCGAGATAGAAACACGTTTATTCTAGGAGTTGTCTTTGGACATTCCAGATTGAATGGGAGTATATGCTGTAAAGAGAAATATCTGTTTCTAAAACCAAAATGGATCTATCTAGCAGAGTGGTTGTGAATGTGTGCCTTCGGCTTAAAGAGGTAAACTGCTCTTCTCATGCAGCACTTTAGAAACCCTTTATATGCAAATTCTCATGCAGACCTTTCCAGCAAAACACCAGCCTATAGGAAATAGCAGTAAGACTGCATCTTTAACATGGAAGAAACTGTTTTCAAACTGCTCTGCTGTGTGTTCATTCATATAAGAGACTTGAATATATGTTCAGATTCAGCTAGTTAGCAACACGTTTCTTCCAGGAGCTGTGTTTGCCTATTCCAGAGTATACTGAAGTATAAGATGTAAAGACAAATGTCTCGTTCCAAAAGAAAAACGGATGATCTAATGGAATGGTGGTCAATGTGTGCATTCAACTTACTGAGCTAAACTGCTGTTTGTATGCAGCAGTTTAGAAAACATTTCTGTGTAGATTCTCAAACAGACATTTCCAGCAAAATACCGGCCTATAAGAAATAGCAGTAAGACTGCGTCTAAAACTCAGAGGGAACGTTTCTTTCAAACTGCTCTGCAGTGTGTTCGTTCACCAAAGGTCGTTGAATCTATGTTTGGATTCAGCGAGTTTGAAACACGTTTATTCTAGGAGCTGCATTTCGATATTCCAGAGTGTATGGGAGTAAATGCTGTAAAGAGAAATATCTGTTTCTAAAACCAAAACGGAGCTATCTAACAGAATGGTTGTGAATGTGTGCATTCAACATAAAGGGTTAATCTGCTCTTCTTAGGCAGCAGTTTAGAAACCCTTTATATGCAAATTCTAAAATCAACATTTGCAGCAAAACACCAGCCTAAAAGAAGTAGCAGTAAGACTGCATCTATAACATAGAAGAAACGTTTTCTTCAAAATGCTCTGCTCTGTGTTCATTCACCTAAGAGTCTTGAGTATATGTTCAGATTCAGCGAGTAAGAAACACGTTTCTTCCAGGAGCTGCATTTGCATATTCCAGAGTGTACTGGAGTATAAGGTTTAAAGTGAAATATCTGGTTCTAAAACAAACACGGAGCCATCTAACAGAATGGTTGTCACTGTGTGCATTCAGCTTATTGAGATAAACTGTTGTTTCTATGCAGCAGTTTAGAAAAGATTTTTGTGCAGATTCTAAAACAGACACTCCCAGCAAAATACCGGCCTCTAAGAAATAGCAATAAGACTGCGTCTAAAACTCAAATAAAACGTTTCTTTCAAACTGCTGTGCTGTGTGTTCGTTCACCTAAGGGAGTTGAATCTATGTTTAGATTCAGCGACTTAGAAACACGCCTATTCTGGGAGCTGCGTTTGGCTATTCCAGAATGAATGGGAGTATATGCTGTAACTAGAAACACAGGCTTCTAAAACCAAAACGGAGCTAGCTAACAGAATGATTGTGAATGAGGGCTTTCAACTTAACGAATTAAACTGCTCCACTTAAGCAGCAGTTTACAAACCATTTATATGGAAATTCTAAAACCAACATTTCCAGGAAAACACCAGCCTAAAAGCAATAGCAGTAACAGTGCATCTATAACATGGAAGAAATGTTTTTTTCAAACTCCTCTGCTGTGTGTTCATTCACCTAAGAGACTTCAATATATACTCAGATTCAGCGAGTTACAAACACGTTTCTTCCAGGAGCTGCGTTTGCAAATATCAGAGTGTACTGGGGTACAAGATGTAAAGAGAAATATCTGATTACACTTAGAAACCCGTTTCTTTTAGGAGCTGCGTTTGGATATTCCAGAGTGAATGAGAGTATATGCTGTAAAGAGAAATAACTGCTTCTAAAACCAAAAGGCAGCTATCTAACTGAATGGTTGTCAATGCGTGCACTCAACTTCCAGAGATAAACCTGTGTGTGGATTCAGCAGTCTGCAAACACTTTCTCTGCAGAGTCCCAAAACAGGCGTTTTCAGCCCATTACCGGCATATGGAAGAAACAGCAGTAAGCACAGGGAAATATCTGCTTCTAAATCCAAAACGCAGCTATCTAACAGAACGGTTGTCAATGTGTGCACTCAACTTCCAGAGTTAAACCCGTGTGTGGATTCAGCAGTCTGCAAACACTTTCTCTGCAGAGTCCCAAAGCAGGCGTTTTCAGCCCATAACCGGCATATGGAAGAAACAGCAGTAAGCACAGGGAAATATCTGCTTCTAAATCCAAAACGCAGCTATCTAACAGAACGGTTGTCAATGTGTGCACTCAACTTCCAGAGTTAAACCCGTGTGTGGATTCAGCAGTCTGCAAACACTTTCTCTGCAGAGTCCCAAAGCAGGCGTTTTCAGCCCATAACCGGCATATGGAAGAAACAGCAGTAAGCACAGGGAAATATCTGCTTCTAAATCCAAAACGCAGCTATCTAACAGAACGGTTGTCAATGTGTGCACTCAACTTCCAGAGTTAAACCCGTGTGTGGATTCAGCAGTCTGCAAACACTTTCTCTGCAGAGTCCCAAAACAGGCGTTTTCAGCCCATTACCGGCATATGGAAGAAACAGCAGTAAGCCCAGGGAAATATCTGCTTCTAAATCCAAAACGCAGCTATCTAACAGAACGGTTGTCAATGTGTGCACTCAACTTCCAGAGTTAAACCCGTGTGTGGATTCAGCAGTCTGCAAACACTTTCTCTGCAGAGTCCCAAAGCAGGCGTTTTCAGCCCATAACCGGCATATGGAAGAAACAGCAGTAAGCACAGGGAAATATCTGCTTCTAAATCCAAAACGCAGCTATCTAACAGAACGGTTGTCAATGTGTGCACTCAACTTCCAGAGTTAAACCCGTGTGTGGATTCAGCAGTCTGCAAACACTTTCTCTGCAGAGTCCCAAAGCAGGCGTTTTCAGCCCATAACCGGCATATGGAAGAAACAGCAGTAAGCACAGGGAAATATCTGCTTCTAAATCCAAAACGCAGCTATCTAACAGAACGGTTGTCAATGTGTGCACTCAACTTCCAGAGTTAAACCCGTGTGTGGATTCAGCAGTCTGCAAACACTTTCTCTGCAGAGTCCCAAAGCAGGCGTTTTCAGCCCATTACCGGCATATGGAAGAAACAGCAGTAAGCACAGGGAAATATCTGCTTCTAAATCCAAAACGCAGCTATCTAACAGAACGGTTGTCAATGTGTGCACTCAACTTCCAGAGTTAAACCCGTGTGTGGATTCAGCAGTCTGCAAACACTTTCTCTGCAGAGTCCCAAAACAGGCGTTTTCAGCCCATTACCGGCATATGGAAGAAACAGCAGTAAGCACAGGGAAATATCTGCTTCTAAATCCAAAACGCAGCTATCTAACAGAACGGTTGTCAATGTGTGCACTCAACTTCCAGAGTTAAACCCGTGTGCGGATTCAGCAGTCTGCAAACACTTTCTCTGCAGAGTCCCAAACCAGGCGTTTTCAGCCCATTACCGGCATATGGAAGAAACAGCAGTAAGCACAGGGAAATATCTGCTTCTAAATCCAAAACGCAGCTATCTAACAGAACGGTTGTCAATGTGTGCACTCAACTTCCAGAGTTAAACCCGTGTGTGGATTCAGCAGTCTGCAAACACTTTCTCTGCAGAGTCCGAAAACAGGCGTTTTCAGCCCATTACCGGCATATGGAAGAAACAGCAGTAAGCACAGGGAAATATCTGCTTCTAAATCCAAAACGCAGCTATCTAACAGAACGGTTGTCAATGTGTGCACTCAACTTCCAGAGTTAAACCCGTGTGTGGATTCAGCAGTCTGCAAACACTTTCTCTGCAGAGTCCCAAAGCAGGCGTTTTCAGCCCATTACCGGCATATGGAAGAAACAGCAGTAAGCACAGGGAAATATCTGCTTCTAAATCCAAAACGCAGCTATCTAACAGAACGGTTGTCAATGTGTCCACTCAACTTCCAGAGTTAAACCCGTGTGTGGATTCAGCAGTCTGCAAACACTTTCTCTGCAGAGTCCCAAAGCAGGCGTTTTCAGCCCATTACCGGCATATGGAAGAAACAGCAGTAAGCACAGGGAAATATCTGCTTCTAAATCCAAAACGCAGCTATCTAACAGAACGGTTGTCAATGTGTGCACTCAACTTCCAGAGTTAAACCCGTGTGTGGATTCAGCAGTCTGCAAACACTTTCTCTGCAGAGTCCCAAAGCAGGCGTTTTCAGCCCATTACCGGCATATGGAAGAAACAGCAGTAAGCCCAGGGAAATATCTGCTTCTAAATCCAAAACGCAGCTATCTAACAGAACGGTTGTCAATGTGTGCACTCAACTTCCAGAGTTAAACCCGTGTGTGGATTCAGCAGTCTGCAAACACTTTCTCTGCAGAGTCCCAAAACAGGCGTTTTCAGCCCATTACCGGCATATGGAAGAAACAGCAGTAAGCACAGGGAAATATCTGCTTCTAAATCCAAAACGCAGCTATCTAACAGAACGGTTGTCAATGTGTGCACTCAACTTCCAGAGTTAAACCCGTGTGTGGATTCAGCAGTCTGCAAACACTTTCTCTGCAGAGTCCCAAAGCAGGCGTTTTCAGCCCATTACCGGCATATGGAAGAAACAGCAGTAAGCACAGGGAAATATCTGCTTCTAAATCCAAAACGCAGCTATCTAACAGAACGGTTGTCAATGTGTGCACTCAACTTCCAGAGTTAAACCCGTGTGTGGATTCAGCAGTCTGCAAACACTTTCTCTGCAGAGTCCCAAAGCAGGCGTTTTCAGCCCATTACCGGCATATGGAAGAAACAGCAGTAAGCACAGGGAAATATCTGCTTCTAAATCCAAAACGCAGCTATCTAACAGAACGGTTGTCAATGTGTGCACTCAACTTCCAGAGTTAAACCCGTGTGTGGATTCAGCAGTCTGCAAACACTTTCTGTGCAGAGTCTCAAAACAGGCCTTTCCGGCCCAGTACCGGCATATATAAGAAAGAGCATTAAGACTGCGTCTAAAACTCAGAAGACACGTTTCTTTCAAACTGCTCGGCCTTGTGTTCTTTGGCCTAAGGGAGTTGAATCTATGTTTAGATTCAGCGAGATAGAAACACGTTTATTCTAGGAGTTGTCTTTGGACATTCCAGATTGAATGGGAGTATATGCTGTTAAGAGAAATATCTGTTTCTAAAACCAAAATGGATCTATCTAGCAGAGTGGTTGTGAATGTGTGCCTTCGGCTTAAAGAGGTAAACTGCTCTTCTCATGCAGCACTTTAGAAACCCTTTATATGCAAATTCTCATGCAGACCTTTCCAGCAAAACACCAGCCTATAGGAAATAGCAGTAAGACTGCATCTTTAACATGGAAGAAACTGTTTTCAAACTGCTCTGCTGTGTGTTCATTCATATAAGAGACTTGAATATATGTTCAGATTCAGCTAGTTAGCAACACGTTTCTTCCAGGAGCTGTGTTTGCCTATTCCAGAGTATACTGAAGTATAAGATGTAAAGACAAATGTCTCGTTCCAAAAGAAAAACGGATGATCTAATGGAATGGTGGTCAATGTGTGCATTCAACTTACTGAGCTAAACTGCTGTTTGTATGCAGCAGTTTAGAAAACATTTCTGTGTAGATTCTCAAACAGACATTTCCAGCAAAATACCGGCCTATAAGAAATAGCAGTAAGACTGCGTCTAAAACTCAGAGGGAACGTTTCTTTCAAACTGCTCTGCAGTGTGTTCGTTCACCAAAGGTCGTTGAATCTATGTTTGGATTCAGCGAGTTTGAAACACGTTTATTCTAGGAGCTGCATTTCGATATTCCAGAGTGTATGGGAGTAAATGCTGTAAAGAGAAATATCTGTTTCTAAAACCAAAACGGAGCTATCTAACAGAATGGTTGTGAATGTGTGCATTCAACATAAAGGGTTAATCTGCTCTTCTTAGGCAGCAGTTTAGAAACCCTTTATATGCAAATTCTAAAATCAACATTTGCAGCAAAACACCAGCCTAAAAGAAGTAGCAGTAAGACTGCATCTATAACATAGAAGAAACGTTTTCTTCAAAATGCTCTGCTCTGTGTTCATTCACCTAAGAGTCTTGAGTATATGTTCAGATTCAGCGAGTAAGAAACACGTTTCTTCCAGGAGCTGCATTTGCATATTCCAGAGTGTACTGGAGTATAAGGTTTAAAGTGAAATATCTGGTTCTAAAACAAACACGGAGCCATCTAACAGAATGGTTGTCACTGTGTGCATTCAGCTTATTGAGATAAACTGTTGTTTCTATGCAGCAGTTTAGAAAAGATTTTTGTGCAGATTCTAAAACAGACACTCCCAGCAAAATACCGGCCTCTAAGAAATAGCAATAAGACTGCGTCTAAAACTCAAATAAAACGTTTCTTTCAAACTGCTGTGCTGTGTGTTCGTTCACCTAAGGGAGTTGAATCTATGTTTAGATTCAGCGACTTAGAAACACGCCTATTCTGGGAGCTGCGTTTGGCTATTCCAGAATGAATGGGAGTATATGCTGTAACTAGAAACACAGGCTTCTAAAACCAAAACGGAGCTAGCTAACAGAATGATTGTGAATGAGGGCTTTCAACTTAACGAATTAAACTGCTCCACTTAAGCAGCAGTTTACAAACCATTTATATGGAAATTCTAAAACCAACATTTCCAGGAAAACACCAGCCTAAAAGCAATAGCAGTAACAGTGCATCTATAACATGGAAGAAATGTTTTTTTCAAACTCCTCTGCTGTGTGTTCATTCACCTAAGAGACTTCAATATATACTCAGATTCAGCGAGTTACAAACACGTTTCTTCCAGGAGCTGCGTTTGCAAATATCAGAGTGTACTGGGGTACAAGATGTAAAGAGAAATATCTGATTACACTTAGAAACCCGTTTCTTTTAGGAGCTGCGTTTGGATATTCCAGAGTGAATGAGAGTATATGCTGTAAAGAGAAATAACTGCTTCTAAAACCAAAAGGCAGCTATCTAACTGAATGGTTGTCAATGCGTGCACTCAACTTCCAGAGATAAACCTGTGTGTGGATTCAGCAGTCTGCAAACACTTTCTCTGCAGAGTCCCAAAACAGGCGTTTTCAGCCCATTACCGGCATATGGAAGAAACAGCAGTAAGCACAGGGAAATATCTGCTTCTAAATCCAAAACGCAGCTATCTAACAGAACGGTTGTCAATGTGTGCACTCAACTTCCAGAGTTAAACCCGTGTGTGGATTCAGCAGTCTGCAAACACTTTCTCTGCAGAGTCCCAAAGCAGGCGTTTTCAGCCCATAACCGGCATATGGAAGAAACAGCAGTAAGCACAGGGAAATATCTGCTTCTAAATCCAAAACGCAGCTATCTAACAGAACGGTTGTCAATGTGTGCACTCAACTTCCAGAGTTAAACCCGTGTGTGGATTCAGCAGTCTGCAAACACTTTCTCTGCAGAGTCCCAAAGCAGGCGTTTTCAGCCCATAACCGGCATATGGAAGAAACAGCAGTAAGCACAGGGAAATATCTGCTTCTAAATCCAAAACGCAGCTATCTAACAGAACGGTTGTCAATGTGTGCACTCAACTTCCAGAGTTAAACCCGTGTGTGGATTCAGCAGTCTGCAAACACTTTCTCTGCAGAGTCCCAAAACAGGCGTTTTCAGCCCATTACCGGCATATGGAAGAAACAGCAGTAAGCCCAGGGAAATATCTGCTTCTAAATCCAAAACGCAGCTATCTAACAGAACGGTTGTCAATGTGTGCACTCAACTTCCAGAGTTAAACCCGTGTGTGGATTCAGCAGTCTGCAAACACTTTCTCTGCAGAGTCCCAAAGCAGGCGTTTTCAGCCCATAACCGGCATATGGAAGAAACAGCAGTAAGCACAGGGAAATATCTGCTTCTAAATCCAAAACGCAGCTATCTAACAGAACGGTTGTCAATGTGTGCACTCAACTTCCAGAGTTAAACCCGTGTGTGGATTCAGCAGTCTGCAAACACTTTCTCTGCAGAGTCCCAAAGCAGGCGTTTTCAGCCCATAACCGGCATATGGAAGAAACAGCAGTAAGCACAGGGAAATATCTGCTTCTAAATCCAAAACGCAGCTATCTAACAGAACGGTTGTCAATGTGTGCACTCAACTTCCAGAGTTAAACCCGTGTGTGGATTCAGCAGTCTGCAAACACTTTCTCTGCAGAGTCCCAAAGCAGGCGTTTTCAGCCCATTACCGGCATATGGAAGAAACAGCAGTAAGCACAGGGAAATATCTGCTTCTAAATCCAAAACGCAGCTATCTAACAGAACGGTTGTCAATGTGTGCACTCAACTTCCAGAGTTAAACCCGTGTGTGGATTCAGCAGTCTGCAAACACTTTCTCTGCAGAGTCCCAAAACAGGCGTTTTCAGCCCATTACCGGCATATGGAAGAAACAGCAGTAAGCACAGGGAAATATCTGCTTCTAAATCCAAAACGCAGCTATCTAACAGAACGGTTGTCAATGTGTGCACTCAACTTCCAGAGTTAAACCCGTGTGCGGATTCAGCAGTCTGCAAACACTTTCTCTGCAGAGTCCCAAACCAGGCGTTTTCAGCCCATTACCGGCATATGGAAGAAACAGCAGTAAGCACAGGGAAATATCTGCTTCTAAATCCAAAACGCAGATATCTAACAGAACGGTTGTCAATGTGTGCACTCAACTTCCAGAGTTAAACCCGTGTGTGGATTCAGCAGTCTGCAAACACTTTCTCTGCAGAGTCCGAAAACAGGCGTTTTCAGCCCATTACCGGCATATGGAAGAAACAGCAGTAAGCACAGGGAAATATCTGCTTCTAAATCCAAAACGCAGCTATCTAACAGAACGGTTGTCAATGTGTGCACTCAACTTCCAGAGTTAAACCCGTGTGTGGATTCAGCAGTCTGCAAACACTTTCTCTGCAGAGTCCCAAAGCAGGCGTTTTCAGCCCATTACCGGCATATGGAAGAAACAGCAGTAAGCACAGGGAAATATCTGCTTCTAAATCCAAAACGCAGCTATCTAACAGAACGGTTGTCAATGTGTCCACTCAACTTCCAGAGTTAAACCCGTGTGTGGATTCAGCAGTCTGCAAACACTTTCTCTGCAGAGTCCCAAAGCAGGCGTTTTCAGCCCATTACCGGCATATGGAAGAAACAGCAGTAAGCACAGGGAAATATCTGCTTCTAAATCCAAAACGCAGCTATCTAACAGAACGGTTGTCAATGTGTGCACTCAACTTCCAGAGTTAAACCCGTGTGTGGATTCAGCAGTCTGCAAACACTTTCTCTGCAGAGTCCCAAAGCAGGCGTTTTCAGCCCATTACCGGCATATGGAAGAAACAGCAGTAAGCCCAGGGAAATATCTGCTTCTAAATCCAAAACGCAGCTATCTAACAGAACGGTTGTCAATGTGTGCACTCAACTTCCAGAGTTAAACCCGTGTGTGGATTCAGCAGTCTGCAAACACTTTCTCTGCAGAGTCCCAAAACAGGCGTTTTCAGCCCATTACCGGCATATGGAAGAAACAGCAGTAAGCACAGGGAAATATCTGCTTCTAAATCCAAAACGCAGCTATCTAACAGAACGGTTGTCAATGTGTGCACTCAACTTCCAGAGTTAAACCCGTGTGTGGATTCAGCAGTCTGCAAACACTTTCTCTGCAGAGTCCCAAAGCAGGCGTTTTCAGCCCATTACCGGCATATGGAAGAAACAGCAGTAAGCACAGGGAAATATCTGCTTCTAAATCCAAAACGCAGCTATCTAACAGAACGGTTGTCAATGTGTGCACTCAACTTCCAGAGTTAAACCCGTGTGTGGATTCAGCAGTCTGCAAACACTTTCTCTGCAGAGTCCCAAAGCAGGCGTTTTCAGCCCATTACCGGCATATGGAAGAAACAGCAGTAAGCACAGGGAAATATCTGCTTCTAAATCCAAAACGCAGCTATCTAACAGAACGGTTGTCAATGTGTGCACTCAACTTCCAGAGTTAAACCCGTGTGTGGATTCAGCAGTCTGCAAACACTTTCTCTGCAGAGTCCCAAAGCAGGCGTTTTCAGCCCATTACCGGCATATGGAAGAAACAGCAGTAAGCCCAGGGAAATATCTGCTTCTAAATCCAAAACGCAGCTATCTAACAGAACGGTTGTCAATGTGTGCACTCAACTTCCAGAGTTAAACCCGTGTGTGGATTCAGCAGTCTGCAAACACTTTCTCTGCAGAGTCCCAAAACAGGGGTTTTCAGCCCATTACTGGCATATGGAAGAAACAGCAGTAAGCACAGGGAAATATCTGCTTCTAAATCCAAAACGCAGCTATCTAACAGAACGGTTGTCAATGTGTGCACTCAACTTCCAGAGTTAAACCCGTGTGTGGATTCAGCAGTCTGCAAACACTTTCTCTGCAGAGTCCCAAAGCAGGCGTTTTCAGCCCATTACCGGCATATGGAAGAAACAGCAGTAAGCACAGGGAAATATCTGCTTCTAAATCCAAAACGCAGCTATCTAACAGAACGGTTGTCAATGTGTGCACTCAACTTCCAGAGTTAAACCCGTGTGTGGATTCAGCAGTCTGCAAACACTTTCTCTGCAGAGTCCCAAACCAGGCGTTTTCAGCCCATTACCGGCATATGGAAGAAACAGCAGTAAGCCCAGGGAAATATCTGCTTCTAAATCCAAAACGCAGATATCTAACAGAACGGTTGTCAATGTGTGCACTCAACTTCCAGAGTTAAACCCGTGTGTGGATTCAGCAGTCTGCAAACACTTTCTCTGCAGAGTCCCAAAACAGGCGTTTTCAGCCCATTACCGGCATATGGAAGAAACAGCAGTAAGCACAGGGAAATATCTGCTTCTAAATCCAAAACGCAGCTATCTAACAGAACGGTTGTCAATGTGTGCACTCAACTTCCAGAGTTAAACCCGTGTGTGGATTCAGCAGTCTGCAAACACTTTCTCTGCAGAGTCCCAAAGCAGGCGTTTTCAGCCCATTACCGGCATATGGAAGAAACAGCAGTAAGCACAGGGAAATATCTGCTTCTAAATCCAAAACGCAGCTATCTAACAGAACGGTTGTCAATGTGTCCACTCAACTTCCAGAGTTAAACCCGTGTGTGGATTCAGCAGTCTGCAAACACTTTCTCTGCAGAGTCCCAAAGCAGGCGTTTTCAGCCCATTACCGGCATATGGAAGAAACAGCAGTAAGCACAGGGAAATATCTGCTTCTAAATCCAAAACGCAGCTATCTAACAGAACGGTTGTCAATGTGTGCACTCAACTTCCAGAGTTAAACCCGTGTGTGGATTCAGCAGTCTGCAAACACTTTCTCTGCAGAGTCCCAAAGCAGGCGTTTTCAGCCCATTACCGGCATATGGAAGAAACAGCAGTAAGCCCAGGGAAATATCTGCTTCTAAATCCAAAACGCAGCTATCTAACAGAACGGTTGTCAATGTGTGCACTCAACTTCCAGAGTTAAACCCGTGTGTGGATTCAGCAGTCTGCAAACACTTTCTCTGCAGAGTCCCAAAGCAGGCGTTTTCAGCCCATTACCGGCATATGGAAGAAACAGCAGTAAGCACAGGGAAATATCTGCTTCTAAATCCAAAACGCAGCTATCTAACAGAACGGTTGTCAATGTGTGCACTCAACTTCCAGAGTTAAACCCGTGTGTGGATTCAGCAGTCTGCAAACACTTTCTCTGCAGAGTCCCAAAGCAGGCGTTTTCAGCCCATTACCGGCATATGGAAGAAACAGCAGTAAGCACAGGGAAGTATCTGCTTCTAAATCCAAAACGCAGCTATCTAACAGAACGGTTGTCAATGTGTGCACTCAACTTCCAGAGTTAAACCCGTGTGTGGATTCAGCAGTCTGCAAACACTTTCTCTGCAGAGTCCCAAAACAGGCGTTTTCAGCCCATTACCGGCATATGGAAGAAACAGCAGTAAGCACAGGGAAATATCTGCTTCTAAATCCAAAACGCAGCTATCTAACAGAACGGTTGTCAATGTGTGCACTCAACTTCCAGAGTTAAACCCGTGTGTGGATTCAGCAGTCTGCAAACACTTTCTCTGCAGAGTCCCAAAACAGGCGTTTTCAGCCCATTACCGGCATATGGAAGAAACAGCAGTAAGCACAGGGAAATATCTGCTTCTAAATCCAAAACGCAGCTATCTAACAGAACGGTTGTCAATGTGTGCACTCAACTTCCAGAGTTAAACCCGTGTGTGGATTCAGCAGTCTGCAAACACTTTCTCTGCAGAGTCCCAAAACAGGCGTTTTCAGCCCATTACCGGCATATGGAAGAAACAGCAGTAAGCACAGGGAAATATCTGCTTCTAAATCCAAAACGCAGCTATCTAACAGAACGGTTGTCAATGTGTGCACTCAACTTCCAGAGTTAAACCCGTGTGTGGATTCAGCAGTCTGCAAACACTTTCTCTGCAGAGTCCCAAAGCAGGCGTTTTCAGCCCATTACCGGCATATGGAAGAAACAGCAGTAAGCACAGGGAAATATCTGCTTCTAAATCCAAAACGCAGCTATCTAACAGAACGGTTGTCAATGTGTGCACTCAACTTCCAGAGTTAAACCCGTGTGTGGATTCAGCAGTCTGCAAACACTTTCTCTGCAGAGTCCCAAACCAGGCGTTTTCAGCCCATTACCGGCATATGGAAGAAACAGCAGTAAGCACAGGGAAATATCTGCTTCTAAATCCAAAACGCAGCTATCTAACAGAACGGTTGTCAATGTGTGCACTCAACTTCCAGAGTTAAACCCGTGTGTGGATTCAGCAGTCTGCAAACACTTTCTCTGCAGAGTCCCCAAACAGGCGTTTTCAGCCCATTACCGGCATATGGAAGAAACAGCAGTAAGCACAGGGAAATATCTGCTTCTAAATCCAAAACGCAGCTATCTAACAGAACGGTTGTCAATGTGTGCACTCAACTTCCAGAGTTAAACCCGTGTGTGGATTCAGCAGTCTGCAAACACTTTCTCTGCAGAGTCCCAAAGCAGGCGTTTTCAGCCCATTACCGGCATATGGAAGAAACAGCAGTAAGCACAGGGAAATATCTGCTTCTAAATCCAAAACGCAGCTATCTAACAGAACGGTTGTCAATGTGTGCACTCAACTTCCAGAGTTAAACCCGTGTGTGGATTCAGCAGTCTGCAAACACTTTCTCTGCAGAGTCCCAAAGCAGGCGTTTTCAGCCCATTACCGGCATATGGAAGAAACAGCAGTAAGCCCAGGGAAATATCTGCTTCTAAATCCAAAACGCAGCTATCTAACAGAACGGTTGTCAATGTGTGCACTCAACTTCCAGAGTTAAACCCGTGTGTGGATTCAGCAGTCTGCAAACACTTTCTCTGCAGAGTCCCAAAGCAGGCGTTTTCAGCCCATTACCGGCATATGGAAGAAACAGCAGTAAGCCCAGGGAAATATCTGCTTCTAAATCCAAAACGCAGCTATCTAACAGAACGGTTGTCAATGTGTGCACTCAACTTCCAGAGTTAAACCCGTGTGTGGATTCAGCAGTCTGCAAACACTTTCTCTGCAGAGTCCCAAAGCAGGCGTTTTCAGCCCATTACCGGCATATGGAAGAAACAGCAGTAAGCCCAGGGAAATATCTGCTTCTAAATCCAAAACGCAGCTATCTAACAGAACGGTTGTCAATGTGTGCACTCAACTTCCAGAGTTAAACCCGTGTGTGGATTCAGCAGTCTGCAAACACTTTCTCTGCAGAGTCCCAAAGCAGGCGTTTTCAGCCCATTACCGGCATATGGAAGAAACAGCAGTAAGCCCAGGGAAATATCTGCTTCTAAATCCAAAACGCAGCTATCTAACAGAACGGTTGTCAATGTGTGCACTCAACTTCCAGAGTTAAACCCGTGTGTGGATTCAGCAGTCTGCAAACACTTTCTCTGCAGAGTCCCAAAGCAGGCGTTTTCAGCCCATTACCGGCATATGGAAGAAACAGCAGTAAGCCCAGGGAAATATCTGCTTCTAAATCCAAAACGCAGCTATCTAACAGAACGGTTGTCAATGTGTGCACTCAACTTCCAGAGTTAAACCCGTGTGTGGATTCAGCAGTCTGCAAACACTTTCTCTGCAGAGTCCCAAAACAGGCGTTTTCAGCCCATTACCGGCATATGGAAGAAACAGCAGTAAGCACAGGGAAATATCTGCTTCTAAATCCAAAACGCAGCTATCTAACAGAACGGTTGTCAATGTGTGCACTCAACTTCCAGAGTTAAACCCGTGTGTGGATTCAGCAATCTGCAAACACTTTCTCTGCAGAGTCCCAAAGCAGGCGTTTTCAGCCCATTACCGGCATATGGAAGAAACAGCAGTAAGCACAGGGAAATATCTGCTTCTAAATCCAAAACGCAGCTATCTAACAGAACGGTTGTCAATGTGTGCACTCAACTTCCAGAGTTAAACCCGTGTGTGGATTCAGCAGTCTGCAAACACTTTCTCTGCAGAGTCCCAAAACAGGGGTTTTCAGCCCATTACCGGCATATGGAAGAAACAGCAGTAAGCACAGGGAAATATCTGCTTCTAAATCCAAAACGCAGCTATCTAACAGAACGGTTGTCAATGTGTGCACTCAACTTCCAGAGTTAAACCCGTGTGTGGATTCAGCAGTCTGCAAACACTTTCTCTGCAGAGTCCCAAAGCAGGCGTTTTCAGCCCATTACCGGCATATGGAAGAAACAGCAGTAAGCCCAGGGAAATATCTGCTTCTAAATCCAAAACGCAGCTATCTAACAGAACGGTTGTCAATGTGTGCACTCAACTTCCAGAGTTAAACCCGTGTGTGGATTCAGCAGTCTGCAAACACTTTCTCTGCAGAGTCCCAAAACAGGCGTTTTCAGCCCATTACCGGCATATGGAAGAAACAGCAGTAAGCACAGGGAAATATCTGCTTCTAAATCCAAAACGCAGCTATCTAACAGAACGGTTGTCAATGTGTGCACTCAACTTCCAGAGTTAAACCCGTGTGTGGATTCAGCAGTCTGCAAACACATTCTCTGCAGAGTCCCAAAACAGGCGTTTTCAGCCCATTACCGGCATATGGAAGAAACAGCAGTAAGCACAGGGAAATATCTGCTTCTAAATCCAAAACGCAGCTATCTAACAGAACGGTTGTCAATCCGTGCACTCAACTTCCAGAGTTCAACCCGTGTGTGGATTCAGCAGTCTGCAAACACTTTCTCTGCAGAGTCCCAAAACAGGGGTTTTCAGCCCATTATCGGCATATGGAAGAAACAGCAGTAAGCACAGGGAAATATCTGCTTCTAAATCCAAAACGCAGCTATCTAACAGAACGGTTGTCAATGTGTGCACTCAACTTCCAGAGTTAAACCCGTGTGTGGATTCAGCAGTCTGCAAACACTTTCTCTGCAGAGTCCCAAAGCAGGCGTTTTCAGCCCATTACCGGCATATGGAAGAAACAGCAGTAAGCACAGGGAAATATCTGCTTCTAAATCCAAAACGCAGCTATCTAACAGAACGGTTGTCAATGTGTGCACTCAACTTCCAGAGTTAAACCCGTGTGTGGATTCAGCAGTCTGCAAACACTTTCTCTGCAGAGTCCCAAAGCAGGCGTTTTCAGCCCATTACCGGCATATGGAAGAAACAGCAGTAAGCACAGAAAATATCTGCTTCTAAATCCAAAACGCAGCTATCTAACAGAACGGTTGTCAATGTGTGCACTCAACTTCCAGAGTTAAACCCGTGTGTGGATTCAGCAGTCTGCAAACACTTTC
The DNA here is from genome assembly GCF_030222135.1 of Aotus nancymaae. Lineage (NCBI taxonomy): Eukaryota > Metazoa > Chordata > Mammalia > Primates > Aotidae > Aotus > Aotus nancymaae. The sequence continues at coordinate 66,060 of NW_026989060.1, forward strand.
TCTGCAGAGTCCCAAAACAGGCGTTTTCAGCCCATTACCGGCATATGGAAGAAACAGCAGTAAGCACAGGGAAATATCTGCTTCTAAATCCAAAACGCAGCTATCTAACAGAACGGTTGTCAATGTGTGCACTCAACTTCCAGAGTTAAACCCGTGTGTGGATTCAGCAGTCTGCAAACACATTCTCTGCAGAGTCCCAAAACAGGCCTTTTCAGCCCATTACCGGCATATGGAAGAAACAGCAGTAAGCACAGGGAAATATCTGCTTCTAAATCCAAAACGGAGCTATCTAACAGAACGGTTGTCAATGTGTGCACTCAACTTCCAGAGTTAAACCCGTGAGTGGATTCAGCAGTCTGCAAACACTTTCTCTGCAGAGTCCCAAAACAGGCGTTTTCAGCCCATTACCGGCATATGGAAGAAACAGCAGTAAGCACAGGGAAATATCTGCTTCTAAATCCAAAACGCAGCTATCTAACAGAACGGTTGTCAATGTGTGCACTCAACTTCCAGAGTTAAACCCGTGTGTGGATTCAGCAGACTGCAAACACTTTCTCTGCAGAGTCCCAAAACAGGCGTTTTCAGCCCATTACCGGCATATGGAAGAAACAGCAGTAAGCACAGGGAAATATCTGCTTCTAAATCCAAAACGCAGCTATCTAACAGAACGGTTGTCAATGTGTGCACTCAACTTCCAGAGTTAAACCCGTGTGTGGATTCAGCAGTCTGCAAACACTTTCTCTGCAGAGTCCCAAAGCAGGCGTTTTCAGCCCATTACCGGCATATGGAAGAAACAGCAGTAAGCACAGGGAAATATCTGCTTCTAAATCCAAAACGCAGCTATCTAACAGAACGGTTGTCAATGTGTGCACTCAACTTCCAGAGTTAAACCCGTGTGTGGATTCAGCAGTCTGCAAACACTTTCTCTGCAGAGTCCCAAAACAGGCGTTTTCAGCCCATTACCGGCATATGGAAGAAACAGCAGTAAGCACAGGGAAATATCTGCTTCTAAATCCAAAACGCAGCTATCTAACAGAACGGTTGTCAATGTGTGCACTCAACTTCCAGAGTTAAACCCGTGTGTGGATTCAGCAGTCTGCAAACACTTTCTCTGCAGAGTCCCAAAACAGGCGTTTTCAGCCCATTACCGGCATATGGAAGAAACAGCAGTAAGCACAGGGAAATATCTGCTTCTAAATCCAAAACGCAGCTATCTAACAGAACGGTTGTCAATGTGTGCACTCAACTTCCAGAGTTAAACCCGTGTGTGGATTCAGCAGTCTGCAAACACTTTCTCTGCAGAGTCCCAAAACAGGCGTTTTCAGCCCATTACCGGCATATGGAAGAAACAGCAGTAAGCACAGGGAAATATCTGCTTCTAAATCCAAAACGCAGCTATCTAACAGAACGGTTGTCAATGTGTGCACTCAACTTCCAGAGTTAAACCCGTGTGTGGATTCAGCAGTCTGCAAACACTTTCTCTGCAGAGTCCCAAAACAGGCGTTTTCAGCCCATTACCGGCATATGGAAGAAACAGCAGTAAGCACAGGGAAATATCTGCTTCTAAATCCAAAACGCAGCTATCTAACAGAACGGTTGTCAATGTGTGCACTCAACTTCCAGAGTTAAACCCGTGTGTGGATTCAGCAGTCTGCAAACACTTTCTCTGCAGAGTCCCCAAACAGGCGTTTTCAGCCCATTACCGGCATATGGAAGAAACAGCAGTAAGCACAGGGAAATATCTGCTTCTAAATCCAAAACGCAGCTATCTAACAGAACGGTTGTCAATGTGTGCACTCAACTTCCAGAGTTAAACCCGTGTGTGGATTCAGCAGTCTGCAAACACTTTCTCTGCAGAGTCCCAAAACAGGCGTTTTCAGCCCATTACCGGCATATGGAAGAAACAGCAGTAAGCACAGGGAAATATCTGCTTCTAAATCCAAAACGCAGCTATCTAACAGAACGGTTGTCAATGTGTGCACTCAACTTCCAGAGTTAAACCCGTGTGTGGATTCAGCAGTCTGCAAACACTTTCTCTGCAGAGTCCCAAAACAGGCGTTTTCAGCCCATTACCGGCATATGGAAGAAACAGCAGTAAGCACAGGGAAATATCTGCTTCTAAATCCAAAACGCAGCTATCTAACAGAACGGTTGTCAATGTGTGCACTCAACTTCCAGAGTTAAACCCGTGTGTGGATTCAGCAGTCTGCAAACACTTTCTCTGCAGAGTCCGAAAACAGGCGTTTTCAGCCCATTACCGGCATATGGAAGAAACAGCAGTAAGCACAGGGAAATATCTGCTTCTAAATCCAAAACGCAGCTATCTAACAGAACGGTTGTCAATGTGTGCACTCAACTTCCAGAGTTAAACCCGTGTGTGGATTCAGCAGTCTGCAAACACTCTCTCTGCAGAGTCCCAAAGCAGGCGTTTTCAGCCCATTACCGGCATATGGAAGAAACAGCAGTAAGCACAGGGAAATATCTGCTTCTAAATCCAAAACGCAGCTATCTAACAGAACGGTTGTCAATGTGTGCACTCAACTTCCAGAGTTAAACCCGTGTGTGGATTCAGCAATCTGCAAACACTTTCTCTGCAGAGTCCCAAAGCAGGCGTTTTCAGCCCATTACCGGCATATGGAAGAAACAGCAGTAAGCACAGGGAAATATCTGCTTCTAAATCCAAAACGCAGCTATCTAACAGAACGGTTGTCAATGTGTGCACTCAACTTCCAGAGTTAAACCCGTGTGTGGATTCAGCAGTCTGCAAACACTTTCTCTGCAGAGTCCCAAAACAGGGGTTTTCAGCCCATTACCGGCATATGGAAGAAACAGCAGTAAGCACAGGGAAATATCTGCTTCTAAATCCAAAACGCAGCTATCTAACAGAACGGTTGTCAATGTGTGCACTCAACTTCCAGAGTTAAACCCGTGTGTGGATTCAGCAGTCTGCAAACACTTTCTCTGCAGAGTCCCAAAGCAGGCGTTTTCAGCCCATTACCGGCATATGGAAGAAACAGCAGTAAGCACAGGGAAATATCTGCTTCTAAATCCAAAACGCAGCTATCTAACAGAACGGTTGTCAATGTGTGCACTCAACTTCCAGAGTTAAACCCGTGTGTGGATTCAGCAGTCTGCAAACACTTTCTCTGCAGAGTCCCAAAACAGGCGTTTTCAGCCCATTACCGGCATATGGAAGAAACAGCAGTAAGCACAGGGAAATATCTGCTTCTAAATCCAAAACGCAGCTATCTAACAGAACGGTTGTCAATGTGTGCACTCAACTTCCAGAGTTAAACCCGTGTGTGGATTCAGCAGTCTGCAAACACTTTCTCTGCAGAGTCCCAAAGCAGGCGTTTTCAGCCCATTACCGGCATATGGAAGAAACAGCAGTAAGCACAGGGAAATATCTGCTTCTAAATCCAAAACGCAGCTATCTAACAGAACGGTTGTCAATGTGTGCACTCAACTTCCAGAGTTAAACCCGTGTGTGGATTCAGCAGTCTGCAAACACTCTCTCTGCAGAGTCCCAAAGCAGGCGTTTTCAGCCCATTACCGGCATATGGAAGAAACAGCAGTAAGCACAGGGAAATATCTGCTTCTAAATCCAAAACGCAGCTATCTAACAGAACGGTTGTCAATGTGTGCACTCAACTTCCAGAGTTAAACCCGTGTGTGGATTCAGCAATCTGCAAACACTTTCTCTGCAGAGTCCCAAAGCAGGCGTTTTCAGCCCATTACCGGCATATGGAAGAAACAGCAGTAAGCACAGGGAAATATCTGCTTCTAAATCCAAAACGCAGCTATCTAACAGAACGGTTGTCAATGTGTGCACTCAACTTCCAGAGTTAAACCCGTGTGTGGATTCAGCAGTCTGCAAACACTTTCTCTGCAGAGTCCCAAAACAGGGGTTTTCAGCCCATTACCGGCATATGGAAGAAACAGCAGTAAGCACAGGGAAATATCTGCTTCTAAATCCAAAACGCAGCTATCTAACAGAACGGTTGTCAATGTGTGCACTCAACTTCCAGAGTTAAACCCGTGTGTGGATTCAGCAGTCTGCAAACACTTTCTCTGCAGAGTCCCAAAGCAGGCGTTTTCAGCCCATTACCGGCATATGGAAGAAACAGCAGTAAGCACAGGGAAATATCTGCTTCTAAATCCAAAACGCAGCTATCTAACAGAACGGTTGTCAATGTGTGCACTCAACTTCCAGAGTTAAACCCGTGTGTGGATTCAGCAGTCTGCAAACACTTTCTCTGCAGTGTCCCAAAACAGGCGTTTTCAGCCCATTACCGGCATATGGAAGAAACAGCAGTAAGCACAGGGAAATATCTGCTTCTAAATCCAAAACGCAGCTATCTAACAGAACGGTTGTCAATGTGTGCACTCAACTTCCAGAGTTAAACCCGTGTGTGGATTCAGCAGTCTGCAAACACATTCTCTGCAGAGTCCCAAAACAGGCGTTTTCAGCCCATTACCGGCATATGGAAGAAACAGCAGTAAGCACAGGGAAATATCTGCTTCTAAATCCAAAACGCAGCTATCTAACAGAACGGTTGTCAATGTGTGCACTCAACTTCCAGAGTTAAACCCGTGTGTGGATTCAGCAGTCTGCAAACACTTTCTCTGCAGTGTCCCAAAACAGGCGTTTTCAGCCCATTACCGGCATATGGAAGAAACAGCAGTAAGCACAGGGAAATATCTGCTTCTAAATCCAAAACGCAGCTATCTAACAGAACGGTTGTCAATGTGTGCACTCAACTTCCAGAGTTAAACCCGTGTGTGGATTCAGCAGTCTGCAAACACTTTCTCTGCAGAGTCCCAAAGCAGGCGTTTTCAGCCCATTACCGGCATATGGAAGAAACAGCAGTAAGCACAGGGAAATATCTGCTTCTAAATCCAAAACGCAGCTATCTAACAGAACGGTTGTCAATGTGTGCACTCAACTTCCAGAGTTAAACCCGTGTGTGGATTCAGCAGTCTGCAAACACTTTCTCTGCAGAGTCCCAAACCAGGCGTTTTCAGCCCATTACCGGCATATGGAAGAAACAGCAGTAAGCACAGGGAAATATCTGCTTCTAAATCCAAAACGCAGCTATCTAACAGAACGGTTGTCAATGTGTGCACTCAACTTCCAGAGTTAAACCCGTGTGTGGATTCAGCAGTCTGCAAACACTTTCTCTGCAGAGTCCCAAAGCAGGCGTTTTCAGCCCATTACCGGCATATGGAAGAAACAGCAGTAAGCACAGAAAATATCTGCTTCTAAATCCAAAACGCAGCTATCTAACAGAACGGTTGTCAATGTGTGCACTCAACTTCCAGAGTTAAACCCGTGTGTGGATTCAGCAGTCTGCAAACACTTTCTCTGCAGAGTCCCAAAACAGGCGTTTTCAGCCCATTACCGGCATATGGAAGAAACAGCAGTAAGCACAGGGAAATATCTGCTTCTAAATCCAAAACGCAGCTATCTAACAGAACGGTTGTCAATGTGTGCACTCAACTTCCAGAGTTAAACCCGTGTGTGGATTCAGCAGTCTGCAAACACATTCTCTGCAGAGTCCCAAAACAGGCCTTTTCAGCCCATTACCGGCATATGGAAGAAACAGCAGTAAGCACAGGGAAATATCTGCTTCTAAATCCAAAACGCAGCTATCTAACAGAACGGTTGTCAATGTGTGCACTCAACTTCCAGAGTTAAACCCGTGTGTGGATTCAGCAGTCTGCAAACACATTCTCTGCAGAGTCCCAAAACAGGCGTTTTCAGCCCATTACCGGCATATGGAAGAAACAGCAGTAAGCACAGGGAAATATCTGCTTCTAAATCCAAAACGCAGCTATCTAACAGAACGGTTGTCAATGTGTGCACTCAACTTCCAGAGTTAAACCCGTGTGTGGATTCAGCAGTCTGCAAACACTTTCTCTGCAGTGTCCCAAAACAGGCGTTTTCAGCCCATTACCGGCATATGGAAGAAACAGCAGTAAGCACAGGGAAATATCTGCTTCTAAATCCAAAACGCAGCTATCTAACAGAACGGTTGTCAATGTGTGCACTCAACTTCCAGAGTTAAACCCGTGTGTGGATTCAGCAGTCTGCAAACACTTTCTCTGCAGAGTCCCAAAGCAGGCGTTTTCAGCCCATTACCGGCATATGGAAGAAACAGCAGTAAGCACAGGGAAATATCTGCTTCTAAATCCAAAACGCAGCTATCTAACAGAACGGTTGTCAATGTGTGCACTCAACTTCCAGAGTTAAACCCGTGTGTGGATTCAGCAGTCTGCAAACACTTTCTCTGCAGAGTCCCAAACCAGGCGTTTTCAGCCCATTACCGGCATATGGAAGAAACAGCAGTAAGCACAGGGAAATATCTGCTTCTAAATCCAAAACGCAGCTATCTAACAGAACGGTTGTCAATGTGTGCACTCAACTTCCAGAGTTAAACCCGTGTGTGGATTCAGCAGTCTGCAAACACTTTCTCTGCAGAGTCCCAAAGCAGGCGTTTTCAGCCCATTACCGGCATATGGAAGAAACAGCAGTAAGCACAGAAAATATCTGCTTCTAAATCCAAAACGCAGCTATCTAACAGAACGGTTGTCAATGTGTGCACTCAACTTCCAGAGTTAAACCCGTGTGTGGATTCAGCAGTCTGCAAACACTTTCTCTGCAGAGTCCCAAAACAGGCGTTTTTCAGCCCATTACCGGCATATGGAAGAATCAGCAGTAAGCAGAGGGAAATATCTGCTTCTAAATCCAAAACGCAGCTATCTAACAGAACGGTTGTCAATGTGTGCACTCAACTTCCAGAGTTAAACCCGTGTGTGGATTCAGCAGTCTGCAAACACTTTCTCTGCAGAGTCCCAAAACAGGCGTTTTCAGCCCATTACCGGCATATGGAAGAAACAGCAGTAAGCACAGGGAAATATCTGCTTCTAAATCCAAAACGCAGCTATCTAACAGAACGGTTGTCAATGTGTGCACTCAACTTCCAGAGTTAAACCCGTGTGTGGATTCAGCAGTCTGCAAACACTTTCTCTGCAGAGTCCCAAACCAGGCGTTTTCAGCCCATTACCGGCATATGGAAGAAACAGCAGTAAGCACAGGGAAATATCTGCTTCTAAATCCAAAACGCAGCTATCTAACAGAACGGTTGTCAATGTGTGCACTCAACTTCCAGAGTTAAACCCGTGTGTGGATTCAGCAGTCTGCAAACACTTTCTCTGCAGAGTCCCAAAGCAGGCGTTTTCAGCCCATTACCGGCATATGGAAGAAACAGCAGTAAGCACAGAAAATATCTGCTTCTAAATCCAAAACGCAGCTATCTAACAGAACGGTTGTCAATGTGTGCACTCAACTTCCAGAGTTAAACCCGTGTGTGGATTCAGCAGTCTGCAAACACTTTCTCTGCAGAGTCCCAAAACAGGCGTTTTCAGCCCATTACCGGCATATGGAAGAAACAGCAGTAAGCACAGGGAAATATCTGCTTCTAAATCCAAAACGCAGCTATCTAACAGAACGGTTGTCAATGTGTGCACTCAACTTCCAGAGTTAAACCCGTGTGTGGATTCAGCAGTCTGCAAACACATTCTCTGCAGAGTCCCAAAACAGGCCTTTTCAGCCCATTACCGGCATATGGAAGAAACAGCAGTAAGCACAGGGAAATATCTGCTTCTAAATCCAAAACGCAGCTATCTAACAGAACGGTTGTCAATGTGTGCACTCAACTTCCAGAGTTAAACCCGTGTGTGGATTCAGCAGTCTGCAAACACTTTCTCTGCAGAGTCCCAAACCAGGCGTTTTCAGCCCATTACCGGCATATGGAAGAAACAGCAGTAAGCACAGGGAAATATCTGCTTCTAAATCCAAAACGCAGCTATCTAACAGAACGGTTGTCAATGTGTGCACTCAACTTCCAGAGTTAAACCCGTGTGTGGATTCAGCAGTCTGCAAACACTTTCTCTGCAGAGTCTCAAAGCAGGCGTTTTCAGCCCATTACCGGCATATGGAAGAAACAGCAGTAAGCACAGAAAATATCTGCTTCTAAATCCAAAACGCAGCTATCTAACAGAACGGTTGTCAATGTGTGCACTCAACTTCCAGAGTTAAACCCGTGTGTGGATTCAGCAGTCTGCAAACACTTTCTCTGCAGAGTCCCAAAACAGGCGTTTTCAGCCCATTACCGGCATATGGAAGAAACAGCAGTAAGCACAGGGAAATATCTGCTTCTAAATCCAAAACGCAGCTATCTAACAGAACGGTTGTCAATGTGTGCACTCAACTTCCAGAGTTAAACCCGTGTGTGGATTCAGCAGTCTGCAAACACATTCTCTGCAGAGTCCCAAAACAGGCCTTTTCAGCCCATTACCGGCATATGGAAGAAACAGCAGTAAGCACAGGGAAATATCTGCTTCTAAATCCAAAACGCAGCTATCTAACAGAACGGTTGTCAATGTGTGCACTCAACTTCCAGAGTTAAACCCGTGTGTGGATTCAGCAGTCTGCAAACACTTTCTCTGCAGAGTCCCAAAACAGGCGTTTTCAGCCCATTACCGGCATATGGAAGAAACAGCAGTAAGCACAGGGAAATATCTGCTTCTAAATCCAAAACGCAGCTATCTAACAGAACGGTTGTCAATGTGTGCACTCAACTTCCAGAGTTAAACCCGTGTGTGGATTCAGCAGTCTGCAAACACTTTCTGTGCAGAGTCTCAAAACAGGCCTTTCCGGCCCAGTACCGGCATATATAAGAAAGAGCATTAAGACTGCGTCTAAAACTCAGAAGACACGTTTCTTTCAAACTGCTCGGCCTTGTGTTCTTTGGCCTAAGGGAGTTGAATCTATGTTTAGATTCAGCGAGATAGAAACACGTTTATTCTAGGAGTTGTCTTTGGACATTCCAGATTGAATGGGAGTATATGCTGTAAAGAGAAATATCTGTTTCTAAAACCAAAATGGATCTATCTAGCAGAGTGGTTGTGAATGTGTGCCTTCGGCTTAAAGAGGTAAACTGCTCTTCTCATGCAGCACTTTAGAAACCCTTTATATGCAAATTCTCATGCAGACCTTTCCAGCAAAACACCAGCCTATAGGAAATAGCAGTAAGACTGCATCTTTAACATGGAAGAAACTGTTTTCAAACTGCTCTGCTGTGTGTTCATTCATATAAGAGACTTGAATATATGTTCAGATTCAGCTAGTTAGCAACACGTTTCTTCCAGGAGCTGTGTTTGCCTATTCCAGAGTATACTGAAGTATAAGATGTAAAGACAAATGTCTCGTTCCAAAAGAAAAACGGATGATCTAATGGAATGGTGGTCAATGTGTGCATTCAACTTACTGAGCTAAACTGCTGTTTGTATGCAGCAGTTTAGAAAACATTTCTGTGTAGATTCTCAAACAGACATTTCCAGCAAAATACCGGCCTATAAGAAATAGCAGTAAGACTGCGTCTAAAACTCAGAGGGAACGTTTCTTTCAAACTGCTCTGCAGTGTGTTCGTTCACCAAAGGTCGTTGAATCTATGTTTGGATTCAGCGAGTTTGAAACACGTTTATTCTAGGAGCTGCATTTCGATATTCCAGAGTGTATGGGAGTAAATGCTGTAAAGAGAAATATCTGTTTCTAAAACCAAAACGGAGCTATCTAACAGAATGGTTGTGAATGTGTGCATTCAACATAAAGGGTTAATCTGCTCTTCTTAGGCAGCAGTTTAGAAACCCTTTATATGCAAATTCTAAAATCAACATTTGCAGCAAAACACCAGCCTAAAAGAAGTAGCAGTAAGACTGCATCTATAACATAGAAGAAACGTTTTCTTCAAAATGCTCTGCTCTGTGTTCATTCACCTAAGAGTCTTGAGTATATGTTCAGATTCAGCGAGTAAGAAACACGTTTCTTCCAGGAGCTGCATTTGCATATTCCAGAGTGTACTGGAGTATAAGGTTTAAAGTGAAATATCTGGTTCTAAAACAAACACGGAGCCATCTAACAGAATGGTTGTCACTGTGTGCATTCAGCTTATTGAGATAAACTGTTGTTTCTATGCAGCAGTTTAGAAAAGATTTTTGTGCAGATTCTAAAACAGACACTCCCAGCAAAATACCGGCCTCTAAGAAATAGCAATAAGACTGCGTCTAAAACTCAAATAAAACGTTTCTTTCAAACTGCTGTGCTGTGTGTTCGTTCACCTAAGGGAGTTGAATCTATGTTTAGATTCAGCGACTTAGAAACACGCCTATTCTGGGAGCTGCGTTTGGCTATTCCAGAATGAATGGGAGTATATGCTGTAACTAGAAACACAGGCTTCTAAAACCAAAACGGAGCTAGCTAACAGAATGATTGTGAATGAGGGCTTTCAACTTAACGAATTAAACTGCTCCACTTAAGCAGCAGTTTACAAACCATTTATATGGAAATTCTAAAACCAACATTTCCAGGAAAACACCAGCCTAAAAGCAATAGCAGTAACAGTGCATCTATAACATGGAAGAAATGTTTTTTTCAAACTCCTCTGCTGTGTGTTCATTCACCTAAGAGACTTCAATATATACTCAGATTCAGCGAGTTACAAACACGTTTCTTCCAGGAGCTGCGTTTGCAAATATCAGAGTGTACTGGGGTACAAGATGTAAAGAGAAATATCTGATTACACTTAGAAACCCGTTTCTTTTAGGAGCTGCGTTTGGATATTCCAGAGTGAATGAGAGTATATGCTGTAAAGAGAAATAACTGCTTCTAAAACCAAAAGGCAGCTATCTAACTGAATGGTTGTCAATGCGTGCACTCAACTTCCAGAGATAAACCTGTGTGTGGATTCAGCAGTCTGCAAACACTTTCTCTGCAGAGTCCCAAAACAGGCGTTTTCAGCCCATTACCGGCATATGGAAGAAACAGCAGTAAGCACAGGGAAATATCTGCTTCTAAATCCAAAACGCAGCTATCTAACAGAACGGTTGTCAATGTGTGCACTCAACTTCCAGAGTTAAACCCGTGTGTGGATTCAGCAGTCTGCAAACACTTTCTCTGCAGAGTCCCAAAGCAGGCGTTTTCAGTCCATAACCGGCATATGGAAGAAACAGCAGTAAGCACAGGGAAATATCTGCTTCTAAATCCAAAACGCAGCTATCTAACAGAACGGTTGTCAATGTGTGCACTCAACTTCCAGAGTTAAACCCGTGTGTGGATTCAGCAGTCTGCAAACACTTTCTCTGCAGAGTCCCAAAGCAGGCGTTTTCAGCCCATAACCGGCATATGGAAGAAACAGCAGTAAGCACAGGGAAATATCTGCTTCTAAATCCAAAACGCAGCTATCTAACAGAACGGTTGTCAATGTGTGCACTCAACTTCCAGAGTTAAACCCGTGTGTGGATTCAGCAGTCTGCAAACACTTTCTCTGCAGAGTCCCAAAACAGGCGTTTTCAGCCCATTACCGGCATATGGAAGAAACAGCAGTAAGCCCAGGGAAATATCTGCTTCTAAATCCAAAACGCAGCTATCTAACAGAACGGTTGTCAATGTGTGCACTCAACTTCCAGAGTTAAACCCGTGTGTGGATTCAGCAGTCTGCAAACACTTTCTCTGCAGAGTCCCAAAGCAGGCGTTTTCAGCCCATAACCGGCATATGGAAGAAACAGCAGTAAGCACAGGGAAATATCTGCTTCTAAATCCAAAACGCAGCTATCTAATAGAACGGTTGTCAATGTGTGCACTCAACTTCCAGAGTTAAACCCGTGTGTGGATTCAGCAGTCTGCAAACACTTTCTCTGCAGAGTCCCAAAGCAGGCGTTTTCAGCCCATAACCGGCATATGGAAGAAACAGCAGTAAGCACAGGGAAATATCTGCTTCTAAATCCAAAACGCAGCTATCTAACAGAACGGTTGTCAATGTGTGCACTCAACTTCCAGAGTTAAACCCGTGTGTGGATTCAGCAGTCTGCAAACACTTTCTCTGCAGAGTCCCAAAGCAGGCGTTTTCAGCCCATTACCGGCATATGGAAGAAACAGCAGTAAGCACAGGGAAATATCTGCTTCTAAATCCAAAACGCAGCTATCTAACAGAACGGTTGTCAATGTGTGCACTCAACTTCCAGAGTTAAACCCGTGTGTGGATTCAGCAGTCTGCAAACACTTTCTCTGCAGAGTCCCAAACCAGGCGTTTTCAGCCCATTACCGGCATATGGAAGAAACAGCAGTAGGCACAGGGAAATATCTGCTTCTAAATCCAAAACGCAGCTATCTAACAGAACGGTTGTCAATGTGTGCACTCAACTTCCAGAGTTAAACCCGTGTGTGGATTCAGCAGTCTGCAAACACTTTCTCTGCAGAGTCCCAAACCAGGCGTTTTCAGCCCATTACCGGCATATGGAAGAAACAGCAGTAAGCCCAGGGAAATATCTGCTTCTAAATCCAAAACGCAGATATCTAACAGAACGGTTGTCAATGTGTGCACTCAACTTCCAGAGTTAAACCCGTGTGTGGATTCAGCAGTCTGCAAACACTTTCTCTGCAGAGTCCGAAAACAGGCGTTTTCAGCCCATTACCGGCATATGGAAGAAACAGCAGTAAGCACAGGGAAATATCTGCTTCTAAATCCAAAACGCAGCTATCTAACAGAACGGTTGTCAATGTGTGCACTCAACTTCCAGAGTTAAACCCGTGTGTGGATTCAGCAGTCTGCAAACACTTTCCCTGCAGAGTCCCAAAGCAGGCGTTTTCAGCCCATTACCGGCATATGGAAGAAACAGCAGTAAGCACAGGGAAATATCTGCTTCTAAATCCAAAACGCAGCTATCTAACAGAACGGTTGTCAATGTGTCCACTCAACTTCCAGAGTTAAACCCGTGTGTGGATTCAGCAGTCTGCAAACACTTTCTCTGCAGAGTCCCAAAGCAGGCGTTTTCAGCCCATTACCGGCATATGGAAGAAACAGCAGTAAGCACAGGGAAATATCTGCTTCTAAATCCAAAACGCAGCTGTCTAACAGAACGGTTGTCAATGTGTGCACTCAACTTCCAGAGTTAAACCCGTGTGTGGATTCAGCAGTCTGCAAACACTTTCTCTGCAGAGTCCCAAAGCAGGCGTTTTCAGCCCATTACCGGCATATGGAAGAAACAGCAGTAAGCCCAGGGAAATATCTGCTTCTAAATCCAAAACGCAGCTATCTAACAGAACGGTTGTCAATGTGTGCACTCAACTTCCAGAGTTAAACCCGTGTGTGGATTCAGCAGTCTGCAAACACTTTCTCTGCAGAGTCCGAAAACAGGCGTTTTCAGCCCATTACCGGCATATGGAAGAAACAGCAGTAAGCACAGGGAAATATCTGCTTCTAAATCCAAAACGCAGCTATCTAACAGAACGGTTGTCAATGTGTGCACTCAACTTCCAGAGTTAAACCCGTGTGTGGATTCAGCAGTCTGCAAACACTTTCTCTGCAGAGTCCCAAAGCAGGCGTTTTCAGCCCATTACCGGCATATGGAAGAAACAGCAGTAAGCACAGGGAAATATCTGCTTCTAAATCCAAAACACAGCTATCTAACAGAACGGTTGTCAATGTGTGCACTCAACTTCCAGAGTTAAACCCGTGTGTGGATTCAGCAGTCTGCAAACACTTTCTCTGCAGAGTCCCAAAGCAGGCGTTTTCAGCCCATTACCGGCATATGGAAGAAACAGCAGTAAGCACAGGGAAATATCTGCTTCTAAATCCAAAACGCAGCTATCTAACAGAACGGTTGTCAATGTGTGCACTCAACTTCCAGAGTTAAACCCGTGTGTGGATTCAGCAGTCTGCAAACACTTTCTCTGCAGAGTCCCAAAGCAGGCGTTTTCAGCCCATTACCGGCATATGGAAGAAACAGCAGTAAGCACAGGGAAATATCTGCTTCTAAATCCAAAACGCAGCTATCTAACAGAACGGTTGTCAATGTGTGCACTCAACTTCCAGAGTTAAACCCGTGTGTGGATTCAGCATTCTGCAAACACTTTCTCTGCAGAGTCCCAAAGCAGGCGTTTTCAGCCCATTACCGGCATATGGAAGAAACAGCAGTAAGCACAGGGAAATATCTGCTTCTAAATCCAAAACGCAGCTATCTAACAGAACGGTTGTCAATGTGTGCACTCAACTTCCAGAGTTAAACCCGTGTGTGGATTCAGCAGTCTGCAAACACTTTCTCTGCAGAGTCCCAAAGCAGGCGTTTTCAGCCCATTACCGGCATATGGAAGAAACAGCAGTAAGCCCAGGGAAATATCTGCTTCTAAATCCAAAACGCAGCTATCTAACAGAACGGTTGTCAATGTGTGCACTCAACTTCCAGAGTTAAACCCGTGTGTGGATTCAGCAGTCTGCAAACACTTTCTCTGCAGAGTCCCAAAACAGGGGTTTTCAGCCCATTACTGGCATATGGAAGAAACAGCAGTAAGCACAGGGAAATATCTGCTTCTAAATCCAAAACGCAGCTATCTAACAGAACGGTTGTCAATGTGTGCACTCAACTTCCAGAGTTAAACCCGTGTGTGGATTCAGCAGTCTGCAAACACTTTCTCTGCAGAGTCCCAAAGTAGGCGTTTTCAGCCCATTACCGGCATATGGAAGAAACAGCAGTAAGCACAGGGAAATATCTGCTTCTAAATCCAAAACGCAGCTATCTAACAGAACGGTTGTCAATGTGTGCACTCAACTTCCAGAGTTAAACCCGTGTGTGGATTCAGCAGTCTGCAAACACTTTCTCTGCAGAGTCCCAAACCAGGCGTTTTCAGCCCATTACCGGCATATGGAAGAAACAGCAGTAAGCCCAGGGAAATATCTGCTTCTAAATCCAAAACGCAGCTATCTAACAGAACGGTTGTCAATGTGTGCACTCAACTTCCAGAGTTAAACCCGTGTGTGGATTCAGCAGTCTGCAAACACTTTCTCTGCAGAGTCCCAAAACAGGCGTTTTCAGCCCATTACCGGCATATGGAAGAAACAGCAGTAAGCACAGGGAAATATCTGCTTCTAAATCCAAAACGCAGCTATCTAACAGAACGGTTGTCAATGTGTGCACTCAACTTCCAGAGTTAAACCCGTGTGTGGATTCAGCAGTCTGCAAACACTTTCTCTGCAGAGTCCCAAAGCAGGCGTTTTCAGCCCATTACCGGCATATGGAAGAAACAGCATTAAGCACAGGGAAATATCTGCTTCTAAATCCAAAACGCAGCTATCTAACAGAACGGTTGTCAATGTGTGCACTCAACTTCCAGAGTTAAACCCGTGTGTGGATTCAGCAGTCTGCAAACACTTTCTCTGCAGAGTCCCAAACCAGGCGTTTTCAGCCCATTACCGGCATATGGAAGAAACAGCAGTAAGCACAGGGAAATATCTGCTTCTAAATCCAAAACGCAGCTATCTAACAGAACGGTTGTCAATGTGTGCACTCAACTTCCAGAGTTAAACCCGTGTGTGGATTCAGCAGTCTGCAAACACTTTCTCTGCAGAGTCCCAAACCAGGCGTTTTCAGCCCATTACCGGCATATGGAAGAAACAGCAGTAAGCCCAGGGAAATATCTGCTTCTAAATCCAAAACGCAGATATCTAACAGAACGGTTGTCAATGTGTGCACTCAACTTCCAGAGTTAAACCCGTGTGTGGATTCAGCAGTCTGCAAACACTTTCTCTGCAGAGTCCGAAAACAGGCGTTTTCAGCCCATTACCGGCATATGGAAGAAACAGCAGTAAGCACAGGGAAATATCTGCTTCTAAATCCAAAACGCAGCTATCTAACAGAACGGTTGTCAATGTGTGCACTCAACTTCCAGAGTTAAACCCGTGTGTGGATTCAGCAGTCTGCAAACACTTTCTCTGCAGAGTCCCAAAGCAGGCGTTTTCAGCCCATTACCGGCATATGGAAGAAACAGCAGTAAGCACAGGGAAATATCTGCTTCTAAATCCAAAACGCAGCTATCTAACAGAACGGTTGTCAATGTGTCCACTCAACTTCCAGAGTTAAACCCGTGTGTGGATTCAGCAGTCTGCAAACACTTTCTCTGCAGAGTCCCAAAGCAGGCGTTTTCAGCCCATTACCGGCATATGGAAGAAACAGCAGTAAGCACAGGGAAATATCTGCTTCTAAATCCAAAACGCAGCTATCTAACAGAACGGTTGTCAATGTGTGCACTCAACTTCCAGAGTTAAACCCGTGTGTGGATTCAGCAGTCTGCAAACACTTTCTCTGCAGAGTCCCAAAGCAGGCGTTTTCAGCCCATTACCGGCATATGGAAGAAACAGCAGTAAGCACAGGGAAATATCTGCTTCTAAATCCAAAACACAGCTATCTAACAGAACGGTTGTCAATGTGTGCACTCAACTTCCAGAGTTAAACCCGTGTGTGGATTCAGCAGTCTGCAAACACTTTCTCTGCAGAGTCCCAAAGCAGGCGTTTTCAGCCCATTACCGGCATATGGAAGAAACAGCAGTAAGCACAGGGAAATATCTGCTTCTAAATCCAAAACGCAGCTATCTAACAGAACGGTTGTCAATGTGTGCACTCAACTTCCAGAGTTAAACCCGTGTGTGGATTCAGCAGTCTGCAAACACTTTCTCTGCAGAGTCCCAAAGCAGGCGTTTTCAGCCCATTACCGGCATATGGAAGAAACA
Source organism: Aotus nancymaae (assembly GCF_030222135.1). Lineage (NCBI taxonomy): Eukaryota > Metazoa > Chordata > Mammalia > Primates > Aotidae > Aotus > Aotus nancymaae. The sequence goes on from NW_026989060.1 coordinate 82,682, forward strand.
GCAGTAAGCACAGGGAAATATCTGCTTCTAAATCCAAAACGCAGCTATCTAACAGAACGGTTGTCAATGTGTGCACTCAACTTCCAGAGTTAAACCCGTGTGTGGATTCAGCAGTCTGCAAACACTTTCTCTGCAGAGTCCCAAACCAGGCGTTTTCAGCCCATTACCGGCATATGGAAGAAACAGCAGTAAGCACAGGGAAATATCTGCTTCTAAATCCAAAACGCAGCTATCTAACAGAACGGTTGTCAATGTGTGCACTCAACTTCCAGAGTTAAACCCGTGTGTGGATTCAGCAGTCTGCAAACACTTTCTCTGCAGAGTCCCAAAGCAGGCGTTTTCAGCCCATTACCGGCATATGGAAGAAACAGCAGTAAGCCCAGGGAAATATCTGCTTCTAAATCCAAAACGCAGCTATCTAACAGAACGGTTGTCAATGTGTGCACTCAACTTCCAGAGTTAAACCCGTGTGTGGATTCAGCAGTCTGCAAACACTTTCTCTGCAGAGTCCCAAAACAGGGGTTTTCAGCCCATTACTGGCATATGGAAGAAACAGCAGTAAGCACAGGGAAATATCTGCTTCTAAATCCAAAACGCAGCTATCTAACAGAACGGTTGTCAATGTGTGCACTCAACTTCCAGAGTTAAACCCGTGTGTGGATTCAGCAGTCTGCAAACACTTTCTCTGCAGAGTCCCAAAGTAGGCGTTTTCAGCCCATTACCGGCATATGGAAGAAACAGCAGTAAGCACAGGGAAATATCTGCTTCTAAATCCAAAACGCAGCTATCTAACAGAACGGTTGTCAATGTGTGCACTCAACTTCCAGAGTTAAACCCGTGTGTGGATTCAGCAGTCTGCAAACACTTTCTCTGCAGAGTCCCAAACCAGGCGTTTTCAGCCCATTACCGGCATATGGAAGAAACAGCAGTAAGCCCAGGGAAATATCTGCTTCTAAATCCAAAACGCAGCTATCTAACAGAACGGTTGTCAATGTGTGCACTCAACTTCCAGAGTTAAACCCGTGTGTGGATTCAGCAGTCTGCAAACACTTTCTCTGCAGAGTCCCAAAACAGGCGTTTTCAGCCCATTACCGGCATATGGAAGAAACAGCAGTAAGCACAGGGAAATATCTGCTTCTAAATCCAAAACGCAGCTATCTAACAGAACGGTTGTCAATGTGTGCACTCAACTTCCAGAGTTAAACCCGTGTGTGGATTCAGCAGTCTGCAAACACTTTCTCTGCAGAGTCCCAAAGCAGGCGTTTTCAGCCCATTACCGGCATATGGAAGAAACAGCATTAAGCACAGGGAAATATCTGCTTCTAAATCCAAAACGCAGCTATCTAACAGAACGGTTGTCAATGTGTGCACTCAACTTCCAGAGTTAAACCCGTGTGTGGATTCAGCAGTCTGCAAACACTTTCTCTGCAGAGTCCCAAACCAGGCGTTTTCAGCCCATTACCGGCATATGGAAGAAACAGCAGTAAGCACAGGGAAATATCTGCTTCTAAATCCAAAACGCAGCTATCTAACAGAACGGTTGTCAATGTGTGCACTCAACTTCCAGAGTTAAACCCGTGTGTGGATTCAGCAGTCTGCAAACACTTTCTCTGCAGAGTCCCAAAACAGGCGTTTTCAGCCCATTACCGGCATATGGAAGAAACAGCAGTAAGCCCAGGGAAATATCTGCTTCTAAATCCAAAACGCAGATATCTAACAGAACGGTTGTCAATGTGTGCACTCAACTTCCAGAGTTAAACCCGTGTGTGGATTCAGCAGTCTGCAAACACTTTCTCTGCAGAGTCCGAAAACAGGCGTTTTCAGCCCATTACCGGCATATGGAAGAAACAGCAGTAAGCACAGGGAAATATCTGCTTCTAAATCCAAAACGCAGCTATCTAACAGAACGGTTGTCAATGTGTGCACTCAACTTCCAGAGTTAAACCCGTGTGTGGATTCAGCAGTCTGCAAACACTTTCTCTGCAGAGTCCCAAAGCAGGCGTTTTCAGCCCATTACCGGCATATGGAAGAAACAGCAGTAAGCACAGGGAAATATCTGCTTCTAAATCCAAAACGCAGCTATCTAACAGAACGGTTGTCAATGTGTCCACTCAACTTCCAGAGTTAAACCCGTGTGTGGATTCAGCAGTCTGCAAACACTTTCTCTGCAGAGTCCCAAAGCAGGCGTTTTCAGCCCATTACCGGCATATGGAAGAAACAGCAGTAAGCACAGGGAAATATCTGCTTCTAAATCCAAAACGCAGCTATCTAACAGAACGGTTGTCAATGTGTGCACTCAACTTCCAGAGTTAAACCCGTGTGTGGATTCAGCAGTCTGCAAACACTTTCTCTGCAGAGTCCCAAAGCAGGCGTTTTCAGCCCATTACCGGCATATGGAAGAAACAGCAGTAAGCCCAGGGAAATATCTGCTTCTAAATCCAAAACGCAGCTATCTAACAGAACGGTTGTCAATGTGTGCACTCAACTTCCAGAGTTAAACCCGTGTGTGGATTCAGCAGTCTGCAAACACTTTCTCTGCAGAGTCCCAAAACAGGCGTTTTCAGCCCATTACCGGCATATGGAAGAAACAGCAGTAAGCACAGGGAAATATCTGCTTCTAAATCCAAAACGCAGCTATCTAACAGAACGGTTGTCAATGTGTGCACTCAACTTCCAGAGTTAAACCCGTGTGTGGATTCAGCAGTCTGCAAACACTTTCTCTGCAGAGTCCCAAAGCAGGCGTTTTCAGCCCATTACCGGCATATGGAAGAAACAGCAGTAAGCACAGGGAAATATCTGCTTCTAAATCCAAAACGCAGCTATCTAACAGAACGGTTGTCAATGTGTGCACTCAACTTCCAGAGTTAAACCCGTGTGTGGATTCAGCAGTCTGCAAACACTTTCTCTGCAGAGTCCCAAAGCAGGCGTTTTCAGCCCATTACCGGCATATGGAAGAAACAGCAGTAAGCACAGGGAAATATCTGCTTCTAAATCCAAAACGCAGCTATCTAACAGAACGGTTGTCAATGTGTGCACTCAACTTCCAGAGTTAAACCCGTGTGTGGATTCAGCAGTCTGCAAACACTTTCTCTGCAGAGTCCCAAAGCAGGCGTTTTCAGCCCTTTACCGGCATATGGAAGAAACAGCAGTAAGCCCAGGGAAATATCTGCTTCTAAAGCCAAAACGCAGCTATCTAACAGAACGGTTGTCAATGTGTGCACTCAACTTCCAGAGTTAAACCCGTGTGTGGATTCAGCAGTCTGCAAACACTTTCTCTGCAGAGTCCCAAAACAGGGGTTTTCAGCCCATTACTGGCATATGGAAGAAACAGCAGTAAGCACAGGAAAATATCTGCTTCTAAATCCAAAACGCAGCTATCTAACAGAACGGTTGTCAATGTGTGCACTCAACTTCCAGAGTTAAACCCGTGTGTGGATTCAGCAGTCTGCAAACACTTTCTCTGCAGAGTCCCAAAACAGGCGTTTTCAGCCCATTACCGGCATATGGAAGAAACAGCAGTAAGCACAGGGAAATATCTGCTTCTAAATCCAAAACGCAGCTATCTAACAGAACGGTTGTCAATGTGTGCACTCAACTTCCAGAGTTAAACACGTGTGTGGATTCAGCAGTCTGCAAACACTTTCTCTGCAGAGTCCCAAAACAGGCGTTTTCAGCCCATTACCGGCATATGGAAGAAACAGCAGTAAGCACAGGGAAATATCTGCTTCTAAATCCAAAACGCAGCTATCTAACAGAACGGTTGTCAATGTGTGCACTCAACTTCCAGAGTTAAACCCGTGTGTGGATTCAGCAGTCTGCAAACACTTTCTCTGCAGAGTCCCCAAACAGGCGTTTTCAGCCCATTACCGGCATATGGAAGAAACAGCAGTAAGCACAGGGAAATATCTGCTTCTAAATCCAAAACGCAGCTATCTAACAGAACGGTTGTCAATGTGTGCACTCAACTTCCAGAGTTAAACCCGTGTGTGGATTCAGCAGTCTGCAAACACTTTCTCTGCAGAGTCCCAAAGCAGGCGTTTTCAGCCCATTACCGGCATATGTAAGAAACAGCAGTAAGCACAGGGAAATATCTGCTTCTAAATCCAAAACGCAGCTATCTAACAGAACGGTTGTCAATGTGTGCACTCAACTTCCAGAGTTAAACCCGTGTGTGGATTCAGCAGTCTGCAAACACTTTCTCTGCAGAGTCCCAAAGCAGGCGTTTTCAGCCAATTACCGGCATATGGAAGAAACAGCAGTAAGCACAGGGAAATATCTGCTTCTAAATCCAAAACGCAGCTATCTAACAGAACGGTTGTCAATGTGTGCACTCAACTTCCAGAGTTAAACCCGTGTGTGGATTCAGCAGTCTGCAAACACTTTCTCTGCAGAGTCCCAAAGCAGGCGTTTTCAGCCCATTACCGGCATATGGAAGAAATAGCAGTAAGCACAGGGAAATATCTGCTTCTAAATCCAAAACGCAGCTATCTAACAGAACGGTTGTCAATGTGTGCACTCAACTTCCAGAGTTAAACCCGTGTGTGGATTCAGCAGTCTGCAAACACTTTCTCTGCAGAGTCCCAAACCAGGCGTTTTCAGCCCATTACCGGCATATGGAAGAAACAGCAGTAAGCACAGGGAAATATCTGCTTCTAAATCCAAAACGCAGCTATCTAACAGAACGGTTGTCAATGTGTGCACTCAACTTCCAGAGTTAAACCCGTGTGTGGATTCAGCAGTCTGCAAACACTTTCTCTGCAGAGTCCCAAAGCAGGCGTTTTCAGCCCATTACCGGCATATGGAAGAAACAGCAGTAAGCCCAGGGAAATATCTGCTTCTAAATCCAAAACGCAGCTATCTAACAGAACGGTTGTCAATGTGTGCACTCAACTTCCAGAGTTAAACCCGTGTGTGGATTCAGCAGTCTGCAAACACTTTCTCTGCAGAGTCCCAAAGCAGGCGTTTTCAGCCCATTACCCGCATATGGAAGAAACAGCAGTAAGCACAGGGAAATATCTGCTTCTAAATCCAAAACGCAGCTATCTAATAGAACGGTTGTCAATGTGTGCACTCAACTTCCAGAGTTAAACCCGTGTGTGGATTCAGCAGTCTGCAAACACTTTCTCTGCAGAGTCCCAAAGCAGGCGTTTTCAGCCCATTACCGGCATATGGAAGAAACAGCAGTAAGCACAGGGAAATATCTGCTTCTAAATCCAAAACGCAGCTATCTAACAGAACGGTTGTCAATGTGTGCACTCAACTTCCAGAGTTAAACCCGTGTGTGGATTCAGCAGTCTGCAAACACTTTCTCTGCAGAGTCCCAAAACAGGCGTTTTCAGCCCATTACCGGCATATGGAAGAAACAGCAGTAAGCACAGGGAAATATCTGCTTCTAAATCCAAAACGCAGCTATCTAACAGAACGGTTGTCAATGTGTGCACTCAACTTCCAGAGTTAAACACGTGTGTGGATTCAGCAGTCTGCAAACACTTTCTCTGCAGAGTCCCAAAGCAGGCGTTTTCAGCCCATAACCGGCATATGGAAGAAACAGCAGTAAGCACAGGGAAATATCTGCTTCTAAATCCAAAACGCAGATATCTAACAGAACGGTTGTCAATGTGTGCACTCAACTTCCAGAGTTAAACCCGTGTGTGGATTCAGCAGTCTGCAAACACTTTCTCTGCAGAGTCCCAAAACAGGCGTTTTCAGCCCATTACCGGCATATGGAAGAAACAGCAGTAAGCACAGGGAAATATCTGCTTCTAAATCCAAAACGCAGCTATCTAACAGAACGGTTGTCAATGTGTGCACTCAACTTCCAGAGTTAAACACGTGTGTGGATTCAGCAGTCTGCAAACACTTTCTCTGCAGAGTCCCAAAACAGGCGTTTTCAGCCCATTACCGGCATATGGAAGAAACAGCAGTAAGCACAGGGAAATATCTGCTTCTAAATCCAAAACGCAGCTATCTAACAGAACGGTTGTCAATGTGTGCACTCAACTTCCAGAGTTAAACCCGTGTGTGGATTCAGCAGTCTGCAAACACTTTCTCTGCAGAGTCCCCAAACAGGCGTTTTCAGCCCATTACCGGCATATGGAAGAAACAGCAGTAAGCACAGGGAAATATCTGCTTCTAAATCCAAAACGCAGCTATCTAACAGAACGGTTGTCAATGTGTGCACTCAACTTCCAGAGTTAAACCCGTGTGTGGATTCAGCAGTCTGCAAACACTTTCTCTGCAGAGTCCCAAAGCAGGCGTTTTCAGCCCATTACCGGCATATGGAAGAAACAGCAGTAAGCACAGGGAAATATCTGCTTCTAAATCCAAAACGCAGCTATCTAACAGAACGGTTGTCAATGTGTGCACTCAACTTCCAGAGTTAAACCCGTGTGTGGATTCAGCAGTCTGCAAACACTTTCTCTGCAGAGTCCCAAAGCAGGCGTTTTCAGCCCATAACCGGCATATGGAAGAAACAGCAGTAAGCACAGGGAAATATCTGCTTCTAAATCCAAAACGCAGCTATCTAACAGAACGGTTGTCAATGTGTGCACTCAACTTCCAGAGTTAAACCCGTGTGTGGATTCAGCAGTCTGCAAACACTTTCTCTGCAGAGTCCCAAAGCAGGCGTTTTCAGCCCATTACCGGCATATGGAAGAAACAGCAGTAAGCACAGGGAAATATCTGCTTCTAAATCCAAAACGCAGCTATCTAACAGAACGGTTGTCAATGTGTGCACTCAACTTCCAGAGTTAAACCCGTGTGTGGATTCAGCAGTCTGCAAACACTTTCTCTGCAGAGTCCCAAACCAGGCGTTTTCAGCCCATTACCGGCATATGGAACAAACAGCAGTAAGCACAGGGAAATATCTGCTTCTAAATCCAAAACGCAGCTATCTAACAGAACGGTTGTCAATGTGTGCACTCAACTTCCAGAGTTAAACCCGTGTGTGGATTCAGCAATCTGCAAACACTTTCTCTGCAGAGTCCCAAAGCAGGCGTTTTCAGCCCATTACCGGCATATGGAAGAAACAGCAGTAAGCACAGGGAAATATCTGCTTCTAAATCCAAAACGCAGCTATCTAACAGAACGGTTGTCAATGTGTGCACTCAACTTCCAGAGTTAAACCCGTGTGTGGATTCAGCAGTCTGCAAACACTTTCTCTGCAGAGTCCCAAAACAGGGGTTTTCAGCCCATTACCGGCATATGGAAGAAACAGCAGTAAGCACAGGGAAATATCTGCTTCTAAATCCAAAACGCAGCTATCTAACAGAACGGTTGTCAATGTGTGCACTCAACTTCCAGAGTTAAACCCGTGTGTGGATTCAGCAGTCTGCAAACACTTTCTCTGCAGAGTCCCAAAGCAGGCGTTTTCAGCCCATTACCGGCATATGGAAGAAACAGCAGTAAGCCCAGGGAAATATCTGCTTCTAAATCCAAAACGCAGCTATCTAACAGAACGGTTGTCAATGTGTGCACTCAACTTCCAGAGTTAAACCCGTGTGTGGATTCAGCAGTCTGCAAACACTTTCTCTGCAGAGTCCCAAAACAGGCGTTTTCAGCCCATTACCGGCATATGGAAGAAACAGCAGTAAGCACAGGGAAATATCTGCTTCTAAATCCAAAACGCAGCTATCTAACAGAACGGTTGTCAATGTGTGCACTCAACTTCCAGAGTTAAACCCGTGTGTGGATTCAGCAGTCTGCAAACACATTCTCTGCAGAGTCCCAAAACAGGCGTTTTCAGCCCATTACCGGCATATGGAAGAAACAGCAGTAAGCACAGGGAAATATCTGCTTCTAAATCCAAAACGCAGCTATCTAACAGAACGGTTGTCAATGTGTGCACTCAACTTCCAGAGTTCAACCCGTGTGTGGATTCAGCAGTCTGCAAACACTTTCTCTGCAGAGTCCCAAAACAGGGGTTTTCAGCCCATTACCGGCATATGGAAGAAACAGCAGTAAGCACAGGGAAATATCTGCTTCTAAATCCAAAACGCAGCTATCTAACAGAACGGTTGTCAATGTGTGCACTCAACTTCCAGAGTTAAACACGTGTGTGGATTCAGCAGTCTGCAAACACTTTCTCTGCAGAGTCCCAAAACAGGCGTTTTCAGCCCATTACCGGCATATGGAAGAAACAGCAGTAAGCACAGGGAAATATCTGCTTCTAAATCCAAAACGCAGCTATCTAACAGAACGGTTGTCAATGTGTGCACTCAACTTCCAGAGTTAAACCCGTGTGTGGATTCAGCAGTCTGCAAACACTTTCTCTGCAGAGTCCCCAAACAGGCGTTTTCAGCCCATTACCGGCATATGGAAGAAACAGCAGTAAGCACAGGGAAATATCTGCTTCTAAATCCAAAACGCAGCTATCTAACAGAACGGTTGTCAATGTGTGCACTCAACTTCCAGAGTTAAACCCGTGTGTGGATTCAGCAGTCTGCAAACACTTTCTCTGCAGAGTCCCAAAGCAGGCGTTTTCAGCCCATTACCGGCATATGGAAGAAACAGCAGTAAGCACAGGGAAATATCTGCTTCTAAATCCAAAACGCAGCTATCTAACAGAACGGTTGTCAATGTGTGCACTCAACTTCCAGAGTTAAACCCGTGTGTGGATTCAGCAGTCTGCAAACACTTTCTCTGCAGAGTCCCAAAGCAGGCGTTTTCAGCCCATAACCGGCATATGGAAGAAACAGCAGTAAGCACAGGGAAATATCTGCTTCTAAATCCAAAACGCAGCTATCTAACAGAACGGTTGTCAATGTGTGCACTCAACTTCCAGAGTTAAACCCGTGTGTGGATTCAGCAGTCTGCAAACACTTTCTCTGCAGAGTCCCAAAGCAGGCGTTTTCAGCCCATTACCGGCATATGGAAGAAACAGCAGTAAGCACAGGGAAATATCTGCTTCTAAATCCAAAACGCAGCTATCTAACAGAACGGTTGTCAATGTGTGCACTCAACTTCCAGAGTTAAACCCGTGTGTGGATTCAGCAGTCTGCAAACACTTTCTCTGCAGAGTCCCAAACCAGGCGTTTTCAGCCCATTACCGGCATATGGAAGAAACAGCAGTAAGCACAGGGAAATATCTGCTTCTAAATCCAAAACGCAGCTATCTAACAGAACGGTTGTCAATGTGTGCACTCAACTTCCAGAGTTAAACCCGTGTGTGGATTCAGCAATCTGCAAACACTTTCTCTGCAGAGTCCCAAAGCAGGCGTTTTCAGCCCATTACCGGCATATGGAAGAAACAGCAGTAAGCACAGGGAAATATCTGCTTCTAAATCCAAAACGCAGCTATCTAACAGAACGGTTGTCAATGTGTGCACTCAACTTCCAGAGTTAAACCCGTGTGTGGATTCAGCAGTCTGCAAACACTTTCTCTGCAGAGTCCCAAAACAGGGGTTTTCAGCCCATTACCGGCATATGGAAGAAACAGCAGTAAGCACAGGGAAATATCTGCTTCTAAATCCAAAACGCAGCTATCTAACAGAACGGTTGTCAATGTGTGCACTCAACTTCCAGAGTTAAACCCGTGTGTGGATTCAGCAGTCTGCAAACACTTTCTCTGCAGAGTCCCAAAGCAGGCGTTTTCAGCCCATTACCGGCATATGGAAGAAACAGCAGTAAGCCCAGGGAAATATCTGCTTCTAAATCCAAAACGCAGCTATCTAACAGAACGGTTGTCAATGTGTGCACTCAACTTCCAGAGTTAAACCCGTGTGTGGATTCAGCAGTCTGCAAACACTTTCTCTGCAGAGTCCCAAAACAGGCGTTTTCAGCCCATTACCGGCATATGGAAGAAACAGCAGTAAGCACAGGGAAATATCTGCTTCTAAATCCAAAACGCAGCTATCTAACAGAACGGTTGTCAATGTGTGCACTCAACTTCCAGAGTTAAACCCGTGTGTGGATTCAGCAGTCTGCAAACACATTCTCTGCAGAGTCCCAAAACAGGCGTTTTCAGCCCATTACCGGCATATGGAAGAAACAGCAGTAAGCACAGGGAAATATCTGCTTCTAAATCCAAAACGCAGCTATCTAACAGAACGGTTGTCAATGTGTGCACTCAACTTCCAGAGTTCAACCCGTGTGTGGATTCAGCAGTCTGCAAACACTTTCTCTGCAGAGTCCCAAAACAGGGGTTTTCAGCCCATTACCGGCATATGGAAGAAACAGCAGTAAGCACAGGGAAATATCTGCTTCTAAATCCAAAACGCAGCTATCTAACAGAACGGTTGTCAATGTGTGCACTCAACTTCCAGAGTTAAACCCGTGTGTGGATTCAGCAGTCTGCAAACACTTTCTCTGCAGAGTCCCAAAGCAGGCGTTTTCAGCCCATTACCGGCATATGGAAGAAACAGCAGTAAGCACAGGGAAATATCTGCTTCTAAATCCAAAACGCAGCTATCTAACAGAACGGTTGTCAATGTGTGCACTCAACTTCCAGAGTTAAACCCGTGTGTGGATTCAGCAGTCTGCAAACACTTTCTCTGCAGAGTCCCAAAACAGGCGTTTTCAGCCCATTACCGGCATATGGAAGAAACAGCAGTAAGCACAGGGAAATATCTGCTTCTAAATCCAAAACGCAGCTATCTAACAGAACGGTTGTCAATGTGTGCACTCAACTTCCAGAGTTAAACCCGTGTGTGGATTCAGCAGTCTGCAAACACTTTCTCTGCAGAGTCCCAAAGCAGGCGTTTTCAGCCCATTACCGGCATATGGAAGAAACAGCAGTAAGCACAGGGAAATATCTGCTTCTAAATCCAAAACGCAGCTATCTAACAGAACGGTTGTCAATGTGTGCACTCAACTTCCAGAGTTAAACCCGTGTGTGGATTCAGCAGTCTGCAAACACTCTCTCTGCAGAGTCCCAAAGCAGGCGTTTTCAGCCCATTACCGGCATATGGAAGAAACAGCAGTAAGCACAGGGAAATATCTGCTTCTAAATCCAAAACGCAGCTATCTAACAGAACGGTTGTCAATGTGTGCACTCAACTTCCAGAGTTAAACCCGTGTGTGGATTCAGCAATCTGCAAACACTTTCTCTGCAGAGTCCCAAAGCAGGCGTTTTCAGCCCATTACCGGCATATGGAAGAAACAGCAGTAAGCACAGGGAAATATCTGCTTCTAAATCCAAAACGCAGCTATCTAACAGAACGGTTGTCAATGTGTGCACTCAACTTCCAGAGTTAAACCCGTGTGTGGATTCAGCAGTCTGCAAACACTTTCTCTGCAGAGTCCCAAAACAGGGGTTTTCAGCCCATTACCGGCATATGGAAGAAACAGCAGTAAGCACAGGGAAATATCTGCTTCTAAATCCAAAACGCAGCTATCTAACAGAACGGTTGTCAATGTGTGCACTCAACTTCCAGAGTTAAACCCGTGTGTGGATTCAGCAGTCTGCAAACACTTTCTCTGCAGAGTCCCAAAGCAGGCGTTTTCAGCCCATTACCGGCATATGGAAGAAACAGCAGTAAGCACAGGGAAATATCTGCTTCTAAATCCAAAACGCAGCTATCTAACAGAACGGTTGTCAATGTGTGCACTCAACTTCCAGAGTTAAACCCGTGTGTGGATTCAGCAGTCTGCAAACACTTTCTCTGCAGAGTCCCAAAACAGGCGTTTTCAGCCCATTACCGGCATATGGAAGAAACAGCAGTAAGCACAGGGAAATATCTGCTTCTAAATCCAAAACGCAGCTATCTAACAGAACGGTTGTCAATGTGTGCACTCAACTTCCAGAGTTAAACCCGTGTGTGGATTCAGCAGTCTGCAAACACATTCTCTGCAGAGTCCCAAAACAGGCGTTTTCAGCCCATTACCGGCATATGGAAGAAACAGCAGTAAGCACAGGGAAATATCTGCTTCTAAATCCAAAACGCAGCTATCTAACAGAACGGTTGTCAATGTGTGCACTCAACTTCCAGAGTTAAACCCGTGTGTGGATTCAGCAGTCTGCAAACACTTTCTCTGCAGTGTCCCAAAATAGGCGTTTTCAGCCCATTACCGGCATATGGAAGAAACAGCAGTAAGCACAGGGAAATATCTGCTTCTAAATCCAAAACGCAGCTATCTAACAGAACGGTTGTCAATGTGTGCACTCAACTTCCAGAGTTAAACCCGTGTGTGGATTCAGCAGTCTGCAAACACTTTCTCTGCAGAGTCCCAAAGCAGGCCTTTTCAGCCCATTACCGGCATATGGAAGAAACAGCAGTAAGCACAGGGAAATATCTGCTTCTAAATCCAAAACGCAGCTATCTAACAGAACGGTTGTCAATGTGTGCACTCAACTTCCAGAGTTAAACCCGTGTGTGGATTCAGCAGTCTGCAAACACTTTCTCTGCAGAGTCCCAATCCAGGCGTTTTCAGCCCATTACCGGCATATGGAAGAAACAGCAGTAAGCACAGGGAAATATCTGCTTCTAAATCCAAAACGCAGCTATCTAACAGAACGGTTGTCAATGTGTGCACTCAACTTCCAGAGTTAAACCCGTGTGTGGATTCAGCAGTCTGCAAACACTTTCTCTGCAGAGTCCCAAAGCAGGCGTTTTCAGCCCATTACCGGCATATGGAAGAAACAGCAGTAAGCACAGAAAATATCTGCTTCTAAATCCAAAACGCAGCTATCTAACAGAACGGTTGTCAATGTGTGCACTCAACTTCCAGAGTTAAACCCGTGTGTGGATTCAGCAGTCTGCAAACACTTTCTCTGCAGAGTCCCAAAACAGGCGTTTTCAGCCCATTACCGGCATATGGAAGAAACAGCAGTAAGCACAGGGAAATATCTGCTTCTAAATCCAAAACGCAGCTATCTAACAGAACGGTTGTCAATGTGTGCACTCAACTTCCAGAGTTAAACCCGTGTGTGGATTCAGCAGTCTGCAAACACATTCTCTGCAGAGTCCCAAAACAGGCGTTTTCAGCCCATTACCTGCATATGGAAGAAACAGCAGTAAGCACAGGGAAATATCTGCTTCTAAATCCAAAACGCAGCTATCTAACAGAACGGTTGTCAATGTGTGCACTCAACTTCCAGAGTTAAACCCGTGTGTGGATTCAGCAGTCTGCAAACACTTTCTCTGCAGAGTCCCAAAACAGGGGTTTTCAGCCCATTACCGGCATATGGAAGAAACAGCAGTAAGCACAGGGAAATATCTGCTTCTAAATCCAAAACGCAGCTATCTAACAGAACGGTTGTCAATGTGTGCACTCAACTTCCAGAGTTAAACCCGTGTGTGGATTCAGCAGTCTGCAAACACTTTCTCTGCAGAGTCCCAAAACAGGCGTTTTCAGCCCATTACCGGCATATGGAAGAATCAGCAGTAAGCAGAGGGAAATATCTGCTTCTAAATCCAAAACGCAGCTATCTAACAGAACGGTTGTCAATGTGTGCACTCAACTTCCAGAGTTAAACCCGTGTGTGGATTCAGCAGTCTGCAAACACTTTCTCTGCAGAGTCCCAAAGCAGGCGTTTTCAGCCCATTACCGGCATATGGAAGAAACAGCAGTAAGCACAGGGAAATATCTGCTTCTAAATCCAAAACGCAGCTATCTAACAGAACGGTTGTCAATGTGTGCACTCAACTTCCAGAGTTAAACCCGTGTGTGGATTCAGCAGTCTGCAAACACTTTCTCTGCAGAGTCCCAAAGCAGGCGTTTTCAGCCCATTACCGGCATATGGAAGAAACAGCAGTAAGCACAGGGAAATATCTGCTTCTAAATCCAAAACGCAGCTATCTAACAGAACGGTTGTCAATGTGTGCACTCAACTTCCAGAGTTAAACCCGTGTGTGGATTCAGCAGTCTGCAAACACTTTCTCTGCAGAGTCCCAAAGCAGGCGTTTTCAGCCCATTACCGGCATATGGAAGAAACAGCAGTAAGCACAGAAAATATCTGCTTCTAAATCCAAAACGCAGCTATCTAACAGAACGGTTGTCAATGTGTGCACTCAACTTCCAGAGTTAAACCCGTGTGTGGATTCAGCAGTCTGCAAACACTTTCTCTGCAGAGTCCCAAAACAGGCGTTTTCAGCCCATTACCGGCATATGGAAGAAACAGCAGTAAGCACAGGGAAATATCTGCTTCTAAATCCAAAACGCAGCTATCTAACAGAACGGTTGTCAATGTGTGCACTCAACTTCCAGAGTTAAACCCGTGTGTGGATTCAGCAGTCTGCAAACACATTCTCTGCAGAGTCCCAAAACAGGCCTTTTCAGCCCATTACCGGCATATGGAAGAAACAGCAGTAAGCACAGGGAAATATCTGCTTCTAAATCCAAAACGCAGCTATCTAACAGAACGGTTGTCAATGTGTGCACTCAACTTCCAGAGTTAAACCCGTGTGTGGATTCAGCAGTCTGCAAACACTTTCTCTGCAGAGTCCCAAACCAGGCGTTTTCAGCCCATTACCGGCATATGGAAGAAACAGCAGTAAGCACAGGGAAATATCTGCTTCTAAATCCAAAACGCAGCTATCTAACAGAACGGTTGTCAATGTGTGCACTCAACTTCCAGAGTTAAACCCGTGTGTGGATTCAGCAGTCTGCAAACACTTTCTCTGCAGAGTCCCAAAGCAGGCGTTTTCAGCCCATTACCGGCATATGGAAGAAACAGCAGTAAGCACAGAAAATATCTGCTTCTAAATCCAAAACGCAGCTATCTAACAGAACGGTTGTCAATGTGTGCACTCAACTTCCAGAGTTAAACCCGTGTGTGGATTCAGCAGTCTGCAAACACTTTCTCTGCAGAGTCCCAAAACAGGCGTTTTCAGCCCATTACCGGCATATGGAAGAAACAGCAGTAAGCACAGGGAAATATCTGCTTCTAAATCCAAAACGCAGCTATCTAACAGAACGGTTGTCAATGTGTGCACTCAACTTCCAGAGTTAAACCCGTGTGTGGATTCAGCAGTCTGCAAACACATTCTCTGCAGAGTCCCAAAACAGGCCTTTTCAGCCCATTACCGGCATATGGAAGAAACAGCAGTAAGCACAGGGAAATATCTGCTTCTAAATCCAAAACGCAGCTATCTAACAGAACGGTTGTCAATGTGTGCACTCAACTTCCAGAGTTAAACCCGTGTGTGGATTCAGCAGTCTGCAAACACTTTCTCTGCAGAGTCCCAAAACAGGCGTTTTCAGCCCATTACCGGCATATGGAAGAAACAGCAGTAAGCACAGGGAAATATCTGCTTCTAAATCCAAAACGCAGCTATCTAACAGAACGGTTGTCAATGTGTGCACTCAACTTCCAGAGTTAAACCCGTGTGTGGATTCAGCAGTCTGCAAACACTTTCTGTGCAGAGTCTCAAAACAGGCCTTTCCGGCCCAGTACCGGCATATATAAGAAAGAGCATTAAGACTGCGTCTAAAACTCAGAAGACACGTTTCTTTCAAACTGCTCGGCCTTGTGTTCTTTGGCCTAAGGGAGTTGAATCTATGTTTAGATTCAGCGAGATAGAAACACGTTTATTCTAGGAGTTGTCTTTGGACATTCCAGATTGAATGGGAGTATATGCTGTAAAGAGAAATATCTGTTTCTAAAACCAAAATGGATCTATCTAGCAGAGTGGTTGTGAATGTGTGCCTTCGGCTTAAAGAGGTAAACTGCTCTTCTCATGCAGCACTTTAGAAACCCTTTATATGCAAATTCTCATGCAGACCTTTCCAGCAAAACACCAGCCTATAGGAAATAGCAGTAAGACTGCATCTTTAACATGGAAGAAACTGTTTTCAAACTGCTCTGCTGTGTGTTCATTCATATAAGAGACTTGAATATATGTTCAGATTCAGCTAGTTAGCAACACGTTTCTTCCAGGAGCTGTGTTTGCCTATTCCAGAGTATACTGAAGTATAAGATGTAAAGACAAATGTCTCGTTCCAAAAGAAAAACGGATGATCTAATGGAATGGTGGTCAATGTGTGCATTCAACTTACTGAGCTAAACTGCTGTTTGTATGCAGCAGTTTAGAAAACATTTCTGTGTAGATTCTCAAACAGACATTTCCAGCAAAATACCGGCCTATAAGAAATAGCAGTAAGACTGCGTCTAAAACTCAGAGGGAACGTTTCTTTCAAACTGCTCTGCAGTGTGTTCGTTCACCAAAGGTCGTTGAATCTATGTTTGGATTCAGCGAGTTTGAAACACGTTTATTCTAGGAGCTGCATTTCGATATTCCAGAGTGTATGGGAGTAAATGCTGTAAAGAGAAATATCTGTTTCTAAAACCAAAACGGAGCTATCTAACAGAATGGTTGTGAATGTGTGCATTCAACATAAAGGGTTAATCTGCTCTTCTTAGGCAGCAGTTTAGAAACCCTTTATATGCAAATTCTAAAATCAACATTTGCAGCAAAACACCAGCCTAAAAGAAGTAGCAGTAAGACTGCATCTATAACATAGAAGAAACGTTTTCTTCAAAATGCTCTGCTCTGTGTTCATTCACCTAAGAGTCTTGAGTATATGTTCAGATTCAGCGAGTAAGAAACACGTTTCTTCCAGGAGCTGCATTTGCATATTCCAGAGTGTACTGGAGTATAAGGTTTAAAGTGAAATATCTGGTTCTAAAACAAACACGGAGCCATCTAACAGAATGGTTGTCACTGTGTGCATTCAGCTTATTGAGATAAACTGTTGTTTCTATGCAGCAGTTTAGAAAAGATTTTTGTGCAGATTCTAAAACAGACACTCCCAGCAAAATACCGGCCTCTAAGAAATAGCAATAAGACTGCGTCTAAAACTCAAATAAAACGTTTCTTTCAAACTGCTGTGCTGTGTGTTCGTTCACCTAAGGGAGTTGAATCTATGTTTAGATTCAGCGACTTAGAAACACGCCTATTCTGGGAGCTGCGTTTGGCTATTCCAGAATGAATGGGAGTATATGCTGTAACTAGAAACACAGGCTTCTAAAACCAAAACGGAGCTAGCTAACAGAATGATTGTGAATGAGGGCTTTCAACTTAACGAATTAAACTGCTCCACTTAAGCAGCAGTTTACAAACCATTTATATGGAAATTCTAAAACCAACATTTCCAGGAAAACACCAGCCTAAAAGCAATAGCAGTAACAGTGCATCTATAACATGGAAGAAATGTTTTTTTCAAACTCCTCTGCTGTGTGTTCATTCACCTAAGAGACTTCAATATATACTCAGATTCAGCGAGTTACAAACACGTTTCTTCCAGGAGCTGCGTTTGCAAATATCAGAGTGTACTGGGGTACAAGATGTAAAGAGAAATATCTGATTACACTTAGAAACCCGTTTCTTTTAGGAGCTGCGTTTGGATATTCCAGAGTGAATGAGAGTATATGCTGTAAAGAGAAATAACTGCTTCTAAAACCAAAAGGCAGCTATCTAACTGAATGGTTGTCAATGCGTGCACTCAACTTCCAGAGATAAACCTGTGTGTGGATTCAGCAGTCTGCAAACACTTTCTCTGCAGAGTCCCAAAACAGGCGTTTTCAGCCCATTACCGGCATATGGAAGAAACAGCAGTAAGCCCAGGGAAATATCTGCTTCTAAATCCAAAACGCAGCTATCTAACAGAACGGTTGTCAATGTGTGCACTCAACTTCCAGAGTTAAACCCGTGTGTGGATTCAGCAGTCTGCAAACACTTTCTCTGCAGAGTCCCAAAGCAGGCGTTTTCAGCCCATAACCGGCATATGGAAGAAACAGCAGTAAGCACAGGGAAATATCTGCTTCTAAATCCAAAACGCAGCTATCTAACAGAACGGTTGTCAATGTGTGCACTCAACTTCCAGAGTTAAACCCGTGTGTGGATTCAGCAGTCTGCAAACACTTTCTCTGCAGAGTCCCAAAGCAGGCGTTTTCAGCCCATAACCGGCATATGGAAGAAACAGCAGTAAGCACAGGGAAATATCTGCTTCTAAATCCAAAACGCAGCTATCTAACAGAACGGTTGTCAATGTGTGCACTCAACTTCCAGAGTTAAACCCGTGTGTGGATTCAGCAGTCTGCAAACACATTCTCTGCAGAGTCCCAAAACAGGCGTTTTCAGCCCATTACCGGCATATGGAAGAAACAGCAGTAAGCACAGGGAAATATCTGCTTCTAAATCCAAAACGCAGCTATCTAACAGAACGGTTGTCAATCCGTGCACTCAACTTCCAGAGTTAAACCCGTGTGTGGATTCAGCAGTCTGCAAACACTTTCTCTGCAGAGTCCCAAAACAGGGGTTTTCAGCCCATTACCGGCATATGGAAGAAACAGCAGTAAGCACAGGGAAATATCTGCTTCTAAATCCAAAACGCAGCTATCTAACAGAACGGTTGTCAATGTGTGCACTCAACTTCCAGAGTTAAACCCGTGTGTGGATTCAGCAGTCTGCAAACACTTTCTCTGCAGAGTCCCAAAACAGGCGTTTTCAGCCCATTACCGGCATATGGAAGAATCAGCAGTAAGCAGAGGGAAATATCTGCTTCTAAATCCAAAACGCAGCTATCTAACAGAACGGTTGTCAATGTGTGCACTCAACTTCCAGAGTTAAACCCGTGTGTGGATTCAGCAGTCTGCAAACACTTTCTCTGCAGAGTCCCAAAGCAGGCGTTTTCAGCCCATTACCGGCATATGGAAGAAACAGCAGTAAGCACAGGGAAATATCTGCTTCTAAATCCAAAACGCAGCTATCTAACAGAACGGTTGTCAATGTGTGCACTCAACTTCCAGAGTTAAACCCGTGTGTGGATTCAGCAGTCTGCAAACACTTTCTCTGCAGAGTCCCAAACCAGGCGTTTTCAGCCCATTACCGGCATATGGAAGAAACAGCAGTAAGCACAGGGAAATATCTGCTTCTAAATCCAAAACGCAGCTATCTAACAGAACGGTTGTCAATGTGTGCACTCAACTTCCAGAGTTAAACCCGTGTGTGGATTCAGCAGTCTGCAAACACTTTCTCTGCAGAGTCCCAAAGCAGGCGTTTTCAGCCCATTACCGGCATATGGAAGAAACAGCAGTAAGCACAGAAAATATCTGCTTCTAAATCCAAAACGCAGCTATCTAACAGAACGGTTGTCAATGTGTGCACTCAACTTCCAGAGTTAAACCCGTGTGTGGATTCAGCAGTCTGCAAACACTTTCTCTGCAGAGTCCCAAAGCAGGCGTTTTCAGCCCATTACCGGCATATGGAAGAAACAGCAGTAAGCACAGGGAAATATCTGCTTCTAAATCCAAAACGCAGCTATCTAACAGAACGGTTGTCAATGTGTGCACTCAACTTCCAGAGTTAAACCCGTGTGTGGATTCAGCAGTCTGCAAACACTTTCTCTGCAGAGTCCCAAAGCAGGCGTTTTCAGCCCATTACCGGCATATGGAAGAAACAGCAGTAAGCCCAGGGAAATATCTGCTTCTAAATCCAAAACGCAGCTATCTAACAGAACGGTTGTCAATGTGTGCACTCAACTTCCAGAGTTAAACCCGTGTGTGGATTCAGCAGTCTGCAAACACTTTCTCTGCAGAGTCCCAAAACAGGCGTTTTCAGCCCATTACCGGCATATGGAAGAAACAGCAGTAAGCACAGGGAAATATCTGCTTCTAAATCCAAAACGCAGCTATCTAACAGAACGGTTGTCAATGTGTGCACTCAACTTCCAGAGTTAAACCCGTGTGTGGATTCAGCAGTCTGCAAACACTTTCTCTGCAGAGTTCCAAACCAGGCGTTTTCAGCCCATTACCGGCATATGGAAGAAACAGCAGTAAGCACAGGGAAATATCTGCTTCTAAATCCAAAACGCAGCTATCTAACAGAACGGTTGTCAATGTGTGCACTCAACTTCCAGAGTTAAACCCGTGTGTGGATTCAGCAGTCTGCAAACACTTTCTCTGCAGAGTCCCAAAACAGGCGTTTTCAGCCCATTACCGGCATATGGAAGAAACAGCAGTAAGCACAGGGAAATATCTGCTTCTAAATCCAAAACGCAGCTATCTAACAGAACGGTTGTCAATGCGTGCACTCAACTTCCAGAGTTAAACCCGTGTGTGGATTCAGCAGTCTGCAAACACTTTCTCTGCAGAGTCCCAAAACAGGCGTTTTCAGCCCATTACCGGCATATGGAAGAAACAGCAGTAAGCACAGGGAAATATCTGCTTCTAAATCCAAAACGCAGCTATCTAACAGAACGGTTGTCAATGTGTGCACTCAACTTCCAGAGTTAAACCCGTGTGTGGATTCAGCAGTCTGCAAACACTTTCTGTGCAGAGTCTCAAAACAGGCCTTTCCGGCCCAGTACCGGCATATATAAGAAAGAGCATTAAGACTACGTCTAAAACTCAGAAGACACGTTTCTTTCAAACTGCTCGGCCTTGTGTTCTTTGGCCTAAGGGAGTTGAATCTATGTTTAGATTCAGCGAGATAGAAACACGTTTATTCTAGGAGTTGTCTTTGGACATTCCAGATTGAATGGGAGTATATGCTGTAAAGAGAAATATCTGTTTCTAAAACCAAAATGGATCTATCTAGCAGAGTGGTTGTGAATGTGTGCCTTCGGCTTAAAGAGGTAAACTGCTCTTCTCATGCAGCACTTTAGAAACCCTTTATATGCAAATTCTCATGCAGACCTTTCCAGCAAAACACCAGCCTATAGGAAATAGCAGTAAGACTGCATCTTTAACATGGAAGAAACTGTTTTCAAACTGCTCTGCTGTGTGTTCATTCATATAAGAGACTTGAATATATGTTCAGATTCAGCTAGTTAGCAACACGTTTCTTCCAGGAGCTGTGTTTGCCTATTCCAGAGTATACTGAAGTATAAGATGTAAAGACAAATGTCTCGTTCCAAAAGAAAAACGGATGATCTAATGGAATGGTGGTCAATGTGTGCATTCAACTTACTGAGCTAAACTGCTGTTTGTATGCAGCAGTTTAGAAAACATTTCTGTGTAGATTCTCAAACAGACATTTCCAGCAAAATACCGGCCTATAAGAAATAGCAGTAAGACTGCGTCTAAAACTCAGAGGGAACGTTTCTTTCAAACTGCTCTGCAGTGTGTTCGTTCACCAAAGGTCGTTGAATCTATGTTTGGATTCAGCGAGTTTGAAACACGTTTATTCTAGGAGCTGCATTTCGATATTCCAGAGTGTATGGGAGTAAATGCTGTAAAGAGAAATATCTGTTTCTAAAACCAAAACGGAGCTATCTAACAGAATGGTTGTGAATGTGTGCATTCAACATAAAGGGTTAATCTGCTCTTCTTAGGCAGCAGTTTAGAAACCCTTTATATGCAAATTCTAAAATCAACATTTGCAGCAAAACACCAGCCTAAAAGAAGTAGCAGTAAGACTGCATCTATAACATAGAAGAAACGTTTTCTTCAAAATGCTCTGCTCTGTGTTCATTCACCTAAGAGTCTTGAGTATATGTTCAGATTCAGCGAGTAAGAAACACGTTTCTTCCAGGAGCTGCATTTGCATATTCCAGAGTGTACTGGAGTATAAGGTTTAAAGTGAAATATCTGGTTCTAAAACAAACACGGAGCCATCTAACAGAATGGTTGTCACTGTGTGCATTCAGCTTATTGAGATAAACTGTTGTTTCTATGCAGCAGTTTAGAAAAGATTTTTGTGCAGATTCTAAAACAGACACTCCCAGCAAAATACCGGCCTCTAAGAAATAGCAATAAGACTGCGTCTAAAACTCAAATAAAACGTTTCTTTCAAACTGCTGTGCTGTGTGTTCGTTCACCTAAGGGAGTTGAATCTATGTTTAGATTCAGCGACTTAGAAACACGCCTATTCTGGGAGCTGCGTTTGGCTATTCCAGAATGAATGGGAGTATATGCTGTAACTAGAAACACAGGCTTCTAAAACCAAAACGGAGCTAGCTAACAGAATGATTGTGAATGAGGGCTTTCAACTTAACGAATTAAACTGCTCCACTTAAGCAGCAGTTTACAAACCATTTATATGGAAATTCTAAAACCAACATTTCCAGGAAAACACCAGCCTAAAAGCAATAGCAGTAACAGTGCATCTATAACATGGAAGAAATGTTTTTTTCAAACTCCTCTGCTGTGTGTTCATTCACCTAAGAGACTTCAATATATACTCAGATTCAGCGAGTTACAAACACGTTTCTTCCAGGAGCTGCGTTTGCAAATATCAGAGTGTACTGGGGTACAAGATGTAAAGAGAAATATCTGATTACACTTAGAAACCCGTTTCTTTTAGGAGCTGCGTTTGGATATTCCAGAGTGAATGAGAGTATATGCTGTAAAGAGAAATAACTGCTTCTAAAACCAAAAGGCAGCTATCTAACTGAATGGTTGTCAATGCGTGCACTCAACTTCCAGAGATAAACCTGTGTGTGGATTCAGCAGTCTGCAAACACTTTCTCTGCAGAGTCCCAAAACAGGCGTTTTCAGCCCATTACCGGCATATGGAAGAAACAGCAGTAAGCACAGGGAAATATCTGCTTCTAAATCCAAAACGCAGCTATCTAACAGAACGGTTGTCAATGTGTGCACTCAACTTCCAGAGTTAAACCCGTGTGTGGATTCAGCAGTCTGCAAACACTTTCTCTGCAGAGTCCCAAAGCAGGCGTTTTCAGCCCATAACCGGCATATGGAAGAAACAGCAGTAAGCACAGGGAAATATCTGCTTCTAAATCCAAAACGCAGCTATCTAACAGAACGGTTGTCAATGTGTGCACTCAACTTCCAGAGTTAAACCCGTGTGTGGATTCAGCAGTCTGCAAACACATTCTCTGCAGAGTCCCAAAACAGGCGTTTTCAGCCCATTACCGGCATATGGAAGAAACAGCAGTAAGCACAGGGAAATATCTGCTTCTAAATCCAAAACGCAGCTATCTAACAGAACGGTTGTCAATCCGTGCACTCAACTTCCAGAGTTAAACCCGTGTGTGGATTCAGCAGTCTGCAAACACTTTCTCTGCAGAGTCCCAAAACAGGGGTTTTCAGCCCATTACCGGCATATGGAAGAAACAGCAGTAAGCACAGGGAAATATCTGCTTCTAAATCCAAAACGCAGCTATCTAACAGAACGGTTGTCAATGTGTGCACTCAACTTCCAGAGTTAAACCCGTGTGTGGATTCAGCAGTCTGCAAACACTTTCTCTGCAGAGTCCCAAAACAGGCGTTTTCAGCCCATTACCGGCATATGGAAGAATCAGCAGTAAGCAGAGGGAAATATCTGCTTCTAAATCCAAAACGCAGCTATCTAACAGAACGGTTGTCAATGTGTGCACTCAACTTCCAGAGTTAAACCCGTGTGTGGATTCAGCAGTCTGCAAACACTTTCTCTGCAGAGTCCCAAAGCAGGCGTTTTCAGCCCATTACCGGCATATGGAAGAAACAGCAGTAAGCACAGGGAAATATCTGCTTCTAAATCCAAAACGCAGCTATCTAACAGAACGGTTGTCAATGTGTGCACTCAACTTCCAGAGTTAAACCCGTGTGTGGATTCAGCAGTCTGCAAACACTTTCTCTGCAGAGTCCCAAACCAGGCGTTTTCAGCCCATTACCGGCATATGGAAGAAACAGCAGTAAGCACAGGGAAATATCTGCTTCTAAATCCAAAACGCAGCTATCTAACAGAACGGTTGTCAATGTGTGCACTCAACTTCCAGAGTTAAACCCGTGTGTGGATTCAGCAGTCTGCAAACACTTTCTCTGCAGAGTCCCAAAGCAGGCGTTTTCAGCCCATTACCGGCATATGGAAGAAACAGCAGTAAGCACAGAAAATATCTGCTTCTAAATCCAAAACGCAGCTATCTAACAGAACGGTTGTCAATGTGTGCACTCAACTTCCAGAGTTAAACCCGTGTGTGGATTCAGCAGTCTGCAAACACTTTCTCTGCAGAGTCCCAAAGCAGGCGTTTTCAGCCCATTACCGGCATATGGAAGAAACAGCAGTAAGCACAGGGAAATATCTGCTTCTAAATCCAAAACGCAGCTATCTAACAGAACGGTTGTCAATGTGTGCACTCAACTTCCAGAGTTAAACCCGTGTGTGGATTCAGCAGTCTGCAAACACTTTCTCTGCAGAGTCCCAAAGCAGGCGTTTTCAGCCCATTACCGGCATATGGAAGAAACAGCAGTAAGCCCAGGGAAATATCTGCTTCTAAATCCAAAACGCAGCTATCTAACAGAACGGTTGTCAATGTGTGCACTCAACTTCCAGAGTTAAACCCGTGTGTGGATTCAGCAGTCTGCAAACACTTTCTCTGCAGAGTCCCAAAACAGGCGTTTTCAGCCCATTACCGGCATATGGAAGAAACAGCAGTAAGCACAGGGAAATATCTGCTTCTAAATCCAAAACGCAGCTATCTAACAGAACGGTTGTCAATGTGTGCACTCAACTTCCAGAGTTAAACCCGTGTGTGGATTCAGCAGTCTGCAAACACTTTCTCTGCAGAGTTCCAAAACAGGCGTTTTCAGCCCATTACCGGCATATGGAAGAAACAGCAGTAAGCACAGGGAAATATCTGCTTCTAAATCCAAAACGCAGCTATCTAACAGAACGGTTGTCAATGTGTGCACTCAACTTCCAGAGTTAAACCCGTTTGTGGATTCAGCAGTCTGCAAACACTTTCTCTGCAGAGTCCCAAAACAGGCGTTTTCAGCCCATTACCGGCATATGGAAGAAACAGCAGTAAGCACAGGGAAATATCTGCTTCTAAATCCAAAACGCAGCTATCTAACAGAACGGTTGTCAATGCGTGCACTCAACTTCCAGAGTTAAACCCGTGTGTGGATTCAGCAGTCTGCAAACACTTTCTCTGCAGAGTCCCAAAACAGGCGTTTTCAGCCCATTACCGGCATATGGAAGAAACAGCAGTAAGCACAGGGAAATATCTGCTTCTAAATCCAAAACGCAGCTATCTAACAGAACGGTTGTCAATGTGTGCACTCAACTTCCAGAGTTAAACCCGTGTGTGGATTCAGCAGTCTGCAAACACTTTCTCTGCAGAGTCCCAAACCAGGCGTTTTCAGCCCATTACCAGCATATGGAAGAAACAGCAGTAAGCACAGGGAAATATCTGCTTCTAAATCCAAAACGCAGCTATCTAACAGAACGGTTGTCAATGTGTGCACTCAACTTCCAGAGTTAAACCCGTGTGTGGATTCAGCAGTCTGCAAACACTTTCTCTGCAGAGTCCCAAAACAGGCGTTTTCAGCCCATTACCGGCATATGGAAGAAACAGCAGTAAGCACAGGGAAATATCTGCTTCTAAATCCAAAACGCAGCTATCTAACAGAACGGTTGTCAATGTGTGCACTCAACTTCCAGAGTTAAACCCGTGTGTGGATTCAGCAGTCTGCAAACACTTTCTCCGCAGAGTCCCAAAACAGGCGTTTTCAGCCCATTACCGGCATATGGAAGAAACAGCAGTAAGCACAGGGAAATATCTGCTTCTAAAACCAAAACACAGATATCTAACAGAACGGTTGTCAATGCGTGCACTCAACTTCCGGAGTTAAACCCGTGTGTGGATTCAGCAGTCTGCAAACACTTTCTCTGCAGAGTCCCAAAACAGGCGTTTTCAGCCCATTACCGGCATATGGAAGAAACAGCAGTAAGCACAGGGAAATATCTGCTTCTAAATCCAAAACGCAGCTATCTAACAGAACGGTTGTCAATGTGTGCACTCAACTTCCAGAGTTAAACCCGTGTGTGGATTCAGCAGTCTGCAAACACTTTCTCTGCCGAGTCCCAAACCAGGCGTTTTCAGCCCATTACCGGCATATGGAAGAAACAGCAGTAAGCACAGGGAAATATCTGCTTCTAAATCCAAAACGCAGCTATCTAACAGAACGGTTGTCAATGTGTGCACTCAACTTCCAGAGTTAAACCCGTGTGTGGATTCAGCAGTCTGCAAACACTTTCTCTGCAGAGTCCCAAAACAGGCGTTTTCAGCCCATTACCGGCATATGGAAGAAACAGCAGTAAGCCCAGGGAAATATCTGCTTCTAAATCCAAAACGCAGCTATCTAACAGAACGGTTGTCAATGTGTGCACTCAACTTCCAGAGTTAAACCCGTGTGTGGATTCAGCAGTCTGCAAACACTTTCTCTGCAGAGTCCCCAAACAGGCGTTTTCAGCCCATTACCGGCATAGGGAAGAAACAGCAGTAAGCACAGGGAAATATCTGCTTCTAAATCCAAAACGCAGCTATCTAACAGAACGGTTGTCAATGTGTGCACTCAACTTCCAGAGTTAAACCCGTGTGTGGATTCAGCAGTCTGCAAACACTTTCTCTGCAGAGTCCCAAAACAGGCGTTTTCAGCCCATTACCGGCATATGGAAGAAACAGCAGTAAGCACAGGGAAATATCTGCTTCTAAATCCAAAACGCAGCTATCTAACAGAACGGTTGTCAATGTGTGCACTCAACTTCCAGAGTTAAACCCGTGTGTGGATTCAGCAGTCTGCAAACACTTTCTCTGCAGAGTCCCAAAGCAGGCGTTTTCAGCCCATTACCGGCATATGGAAGAAACAGCAGTAAGCACAGGGAAATATCTGCTTCTAAATCCAAAACGCAGCTATCTAACAGAACGGTTGTCAATGTGTGCACTCAACTTCCAGAGTTAAACCCGTGTGTGGATTCAGCAGTCTGCAAACACTTTCTCTGCAGAGTCCCAAAGCAGGCGTTTTCAGCCCATTACCGGCATATGGAAGAAACAGCAGTAAGCACAGGGAAATATCTGCTTCTAAATCCAAAACGCAGCTATCTAACAGAACGGTTGTCAATGTGTGCACTAAACTTCCAGAGTTAAACCCGTGTGTGGATTCAGCAGTCTGCAAACACTTTCTCTGCAGAGTCCCAAAACAGGCGTTTTCAGCCCATTACCGGCATATGGAAGAAACAGCAGTAAGCACAGCGAAATATCTGCTTCTAAATCCAAAACGCAGCTATCTAACAGAACGGTTGTCAATGTGTGCACTCAACTTCCAGAGTTAAACCCGTGTGTGGATTCAGCAGTCTGCAAACACTTTCTCTGCAGAGTCCCAAAACAGGCCTTTTCAGCCCATTACCGGCATATGGAAGAAACAGCAGTAAGCACAGGGAAATATCTGCTTCTAAATCCAAAACGCAGCTATCTAACAGAACGGTTGTCAATGTGTGCACTCAACTTCCAGAGTTAAACCCGTGTGTGGATTCAGCAGTCTGCAAACACTTTCTCTGCAGAGTCCCAAAACAGGCGTTTTCAGCCCATTACCGGCATATGGAAGAAACAGCAGTAAGCACAGGGAAATATCTGCTTCTAAATCCAAAACGCAGCTATCTAACAGAACGGTTGTCAATGCGTGCACTCAACTTCCAGAGTTAAACCCGTGTGTGGATTCAGCAGTCTGCAAACACTTTCTCTGCAGAGTCCCAAAACAGGCGTTTTCAGCCCATTACCGGCATATGGAAGAAACAGCAGTAAGCACAGGGAAATATCTGCTTCTAAATCCAAAACGCAGCTATCTAACAGAACGGTTGTCAATGTGTGCACTCAACTTCCAGAGTTAAACCCGTGTGTGGATTCAGCAGTCTGCAAACACTTTCTCTGCAGAGTCCCAAACCAGGCGTTTTCAGCCCATTACCAGCATATGGAAGAAACAGCAGTAAGCACAGGGAAATATCTGCTTCTAAATCCAAAACGCAGCTATCTAACAGAACGGTTGTCAATGTGTGCACTCAACTTCCAGAGTTAAACACGTGTGTGGATTCAGCAGTCTGCAAACACTTTCTCTGCAGAGTCCCAAAACAGGCGTTTTCAGCCCATTACCGGCATATGGAAGAAACAGCAGTAAGCCCAGGGAAATATCTGCTTCTAAATCCAAAACGCAGCTATCTAACAGAACGGTTGTCAATGTGTGCACTCAACTTCCAGAGTTAAACCCGTGTGTGGATTCAGCAGTCTGCAAACACTTTCTCTGCAGAGTCCCAAAACAGGCGTTTTCAGCCCATTACCGGCATATGGAAGAAACAGCAGTAAGCACAGGGAAATATCTGCTTCTAAATCCAAAACGCAGCTATCTAACAGAACGGTTGTCAATGCGTGCACTCAACTTCCGGAGTTAAACCCGTGTGTGGATTCAGCAGTCTGCAAACACTTTCTCTGCAGAGTCCCAAAACAGGCGTTTTCAGCCCATTACCGGCATATGGAAGAAACAGCAGTAAGCACAGGGAAATATCTGCTTCTAAATCCAAAACGCAGCTATCTAACAGAACGGTTGTCAATGTGTGCACTCAACTTCCAGAGTTAAACCCGTGCGTGGATTCAGCAGTCTGCAAACACTTTCTCTGCAGAGTCCCAAAACAGGCGTTTTCAGCCCATTACCGGCATATGGAAGAAAGAGCAGTAAGCCCAGGGAAATATCTGCTTCTAAATCCAAAACGCAGCTATCTAACAGAACGGTTGTCAATGTGTGCACTCAACTTCCAGAGTTAAACCCGTGTGTGGATTCAGAAGTCTGCAAACACTTTCTCTGCAGAGTCCCAAAACAGGCGTTTTCAGCCCATTACCGGCATATGGAAGAAACAGCAGTAAGCACAGGGAAATATCTGCTTCTAAATCCAAAACGCAGCTATCTAACAGAACGGTTGTCAATGTGTGCACTCAACTTCCAGAGTTAAACCCGTGTGTGGATTCAGCAGACTGCAAACACTTTCTCTGCAGAGTCCCAAAACAGGCGTTTTCAGCCCATTACCGGCATATGGAAGAAACAGCAGTAAGCACAGGGAAATATCTGCTTCTAAATCCAAAACGCAGCTATCTAACAGAACGGTTGTCAATGTGTGCACTCAACTTCCAGAGTTAAGCCCGTGTGTGGATTCAGCAGTCTGCAAACACTTTCTCTGCAGAGTCCCAAAGCAGGCGTTTTCAGCCCATAACCGGCATATGGAAGAAACAGCAGTAAGCACAGGGAAATATCTGCTTCTAAATCCAAAACGCAGCTATCTAACAGAACGGTTGTCAATGTGTGCACTCAACTTCCAGAGTTAAACCCGTGTGTGGATTCAGCAGTCTGCAAACACTTTCTCTGCAGAGTCCCAAAGCAGGCGTTTTCAGCCCATAACCGGCATATGGAAGAAACAGCAGTAAGCACAGGGAAATATCTGCTTCTAAATCCAAAACGCAGCTATCTAACAGAACGGTTGTCAATGTGTGCACTCAACTTCCAGAGTTAAACCCGTGTGTGGATTCAGCAGTCTGCAAACACTTTCTCTGCAGAGTCCCAAAGCAGGCGTTTTCAGCCCATTACCGGCATATGGAAGAAACAGCAGTAAGCACAGGGAAATATCTGCTTCTAAATCCAAAACGCAGCTATCTAACAGAACGGTTGTCAATGTGTGCACTCAACTTCCAGAGTTAAACCCGTGTGTGGATTCAGCAGTCTGCAAACACTTTCTCTGCAGAGTCCCAAAACAGGCCTTTTCAGCCCATTACCGGCATATGGAAGAAACAGCAGTAAGCACAGGGAAATATCTGCTTCTAAATCCAAAACGCAGCTATCTAACAGAACGGTTGTCAATGTGTGCACTCAACTTCCAGAGTTAAACCCGTGTGTGGATTCAGCAGTCTGCAAACACTTTCTCTGCAGAGTCCCAAACCAGGCGTTTTCAGTCCATTACCGGCATATGGAAGAAACAGCAGTAAGCCCAGGGAAATATCTGCTTCTAAATCCAAAACGCAGATATCTAACAGAACGGTTGTCAATGTGTGCACTCAACTTCCAGAGTTAAACCCGTGTGTGGATTCAGCAGTCTGCAAACACTTTCTCTGCAGAGTCCGAAAACAGGCGTTTTCAGCCCATTACCGGCATACGGAAGAAACAGCAGTAAGCACAGGGAAATATCTGCTTCTAAATCCAAAACGCAGCTATCTAACAGAACGGTTGTCAATGTGTGCACTCAACTTCCAGAGTTAAACCCGTGTGTGGATTCAGCAGTCTGCAAACACTTTCTCTGCAGAGTCCCAAACCAGGCGTTTTCAGCCCATTACCGGCATATGGAAGAAACAGCAGTAAGCACAGGGAAATATCTGCTTCTAAATCCAAAACGCAGCTATCTAACAGAACGGTTGTCAATGTGTGCACTCAACTTCCAGAGTTAATCCCGTGTGTGGATTCAGCAGTCTGCAAACACTTTCTCTGCAGAGTCCCTAACCAGGCGTTTTCAGTCCATTACCGGCATATGGAAGAAACAGCAGTAAGCACAGGGAAATATCTGCTTCTAAATCCAAAACGCAGCTATCTAACAGAACGGTTGTCAATGTGTGCACTCAACTTCCAGAGTTAAACCCGTGTGTGGATTCAGCAGTCTGCAAACACTTTCTCTGCAGAGTCCCAAAGCAGGCGTTTTCAGTCCATTACCGGCATATGGAAGAAACAGCAGTAAGCACAGGGAAATATCTGCTTCTAAATCCAAAACGCAGCTATCTAACAGAACGGTTGTCAATGTGTGCACTCAACTTCCAGAGTTAAACCCGTGTGTGGATTCAGCAGTCTGCAAACACATTCTCTGCAGAGTCCCAAAACAGGCGTTTTCAGCCCATTACCGGCATATGGAAGAAACAGCAGTAAGCACAGGGAAATATCTGCTTCTAAATCCAAAACGCAGCTATCTAACAGAACGGTTGTCAATCCGTGCACTCAACTTCCAGAGTTAAACCCGTGTGTGGATTCAGCAGTCTGCAAACACTTTCTCTGCAGAGTCCCAAAACAGGGGTTTTCAGCCCATTACCGGCATATGGAAGAAACAGCAGTAAGCACAGGGAAATATCTGCTTCTAAATCCAAAACGCAGCTATCTAACAGAACGGTTGTCAATGTGTGCACTCAACTTCCAGAGTTAAACCCGTGTGTGGATTCAGCAGTCTGCAAACACTTTCTCTGCAGAGTCCCAAAACAGGCGTTTTCAGCCCATTACCGGCATATGGAAGAAACAGCAGTAAGCACAGGGAAATATCTGCTTCTAAATCCAAAACGCAGCTATCTAACAGAACGGTTGTCAATGTGTGCACTCAACTTCCAGAGTTAAACCCGTGTGTGGATTCAGCAGTCTGCAAACACTTTCTCTGCAGAGTCCCAAACCAGGCGTTTTCAGCCCATTACCGGCATATGGAAGAAACAGCAGTAAGCACAGGGAAATATCTGCTTCTAAATCCAAAACGCAGCTATCTAACAGAACGGTTGTCAATGTGTGCACTCAACTTCCAGAGTTAAACCCGTGTGTGGATTCAGCAGTCTGCAAACACTTTCTCTGCAGAGTCCCAAAGCAGGCGTTTTCAGCCCATTACCGGCATATGGAAGAAACAGCAGTAAGCACAGAAAATATCTGCTTCTAAATCCAAAACGCAGCTATCTAACAGAACGGTTGTCAATGTGTGCACTCAACTTCCAGAGTTAAACCCGTGTGTGGATTCAGCAGTCTGCAAACACTTTCTCTGCAGAGTCCCAAAACAGGCCTTTTCAGCCCATTACCGGCATATGGAAGAAACAGCAGTAAGCACAGGGAAATATCTGCTTCTAAATCCAAAACGCAGCTATCTAACAGAACGGTTGTCAATGTGTGCACTCAACTTCCAGAGTTAAACCCGTGTGTGGATTCAGCAGTCTGCAAACACATTCTCTGCAGAGTCCCAAAACAGGCCTTTTCAGCCCATTACCGGCATATGGAAGAAACAGCAGTAAGCACAGGGAAATATCTGCTTCTAAATCCAAAACGCAGCTATCTAACAGAACGGTTGTCAATGTGTGCACTCAACTTCCAGAGTTAAACCCGTGTGTGGATTCAGCAGTCTGCAAACACTTTCTCTGCAGAGTCCCAAAGCAGGCGTTTTCAGCCCATTACCGGCATATGGAAGAAACAGCAGTAAGCACAGGGAAATATCTGCTTCTAAATCCAAAACGCAGCTATCTAACAGAACGGTTGTCAATGTGTGCACTCAACTTCCAGAGTTAAACCCGTGTGTGGATTCAGCAGTCTGCAAACACTTTCTCTGCAGAGTCCCAAACCAGGCGTTTTCAGCCCATTACCGGCATATGGAAGAAACAGCAGTAAGCACAGGGAAATATCTGCTTCTAAATCCAAAACGCAGCTATCTAACAGAACGGTTGTCAATGTGTGCACTCAACTTCCAGAGTTAAACCCGTGTGTGGATTCAGCAGTCTGCAAACACTTTCTCTGCAGAGTCCCAAAGCAGGCGTTTTCAGCCCATTACCGGCATATGGAAGAAACAGCAGTAAGCACAGAAAATATCTGCTTCTAAATCCAAAACGCAGCTATCTAACAGAACGGTTGTCAATGTGTGCACTCAACTTCCAGAGTTAAACCCGTGTGTGGATTCAGCAGTCTGCAAACACTTTCTCTGCAGAGTCCCAAAACAGGCGTTTTCAGCCCATTACCGGCATATGGAAGAAACAGCAGTAAGCACAGGGAAATATCTGCTTCTAAATCCAAAACGCAGCTATCTAACAGAACGGTTGTCAATGTGTGCACTCAACTTCCAGAGTTAAACCCGTGTGTGGATTCAGCAGTCTGCAAACACTTTCTGTGCAGAGTCTCAAAACAGGCCTTTCCGGCCCAGTACCGGCATATATAAGAAAGAGCATTAAGACTGCGTCTAAAACTCAGAAGACACGTTTCTTTCAAACTGCTCGGCCTTGTGTTCTTTGGCCTAAGGGAGTTGAATCTATGTTTAGATTCAGCGAGATAGAAACACGTTTATTCTAGGAGTTGTCTTTGGACATTCCAGATTGAATGGGAGTATATGCTGTAAAGAGAAATATCTGTTTCTAAAACCAAAATGGATCTATCTAGCAGAGTGGTTGTGAATGTGTGCCTTCGGCTTAAAGAGGTAAACTGCTCTTCTCATGCAGCACTTTAGAAACCCTTTATATGCAAATTCTCATGCAGACCTTTCCAGCAAAACACCAGCCTATAGGAAATAGCAGTAAGACTGCATCTTTAACATGGAAGAAACTGTTTTCAAACTGCTCTGCTGTGTGTTCATTCATATAAGAGACTTGAATATATGTTCAGATTCAGCTAGTTAGCAACACGTTTCTTCCAGGAGCTGTGTTTGCCTATTCCAGAGTATACTGGAGTATAAGATGTAAAGACAAATGTCTCGTTCCAAAAGAAAAACGGATGATCTAATGGAATGGTGGTCAATGTGTGCATTCAACTTACTGAGCTAAACTGCTGTTTGTATGCAGCAGTTTAGAAAACATTTCTGTGTAGATTCTCAAACAGACATTTCCAGCAAAATACCGGCCTATAAGAAATAGCAGTAAGACTGCGTCTAAAACTCAGAGGGAACGTTTCTTTCAAACTGCTCTGCAGTGTGTTCGTTCACCAAAGGTCGTTGAATCTATGTTTGGATTCAGCGAGTTTGAAACACGTTTATTCTAGGAGCTGCATTTCGATATTCCAGAGTGTATGGGAGTAAATGCTGTAAAGAGAAATATCTGTTTCTAAAACCAAAACGGAGCTATCTAACAGAATGGTTGTGAATGTGTGCATTCAACATAAAGGGTTAATCTGCTCTTCTTAGGCAGCAGTTTAGAAACCCTTTATATGCAAATTCTAAAATCAACATTTGCAGCAAAACACCAGCCTAAAAGAAGTAGCAGTAAGACTGCATCTATAACATAGAAGAAACGTTTTCTTCAAAATGCTCTGCTCTGTGTTCATTCACCTAAGAGTCTTGAGTATATGTTCAGATTCAGCGAGTAAGAAACACGTTTCTTCCAGGAGCTGCATTTGCATATTCCAGAGTGTACTGGAGTATAAGGTTTAAAGTGAAATATCTGGTTCTAAAACAAACACGGAGCCATCTAACAGAATGGTTGTCACTGTGTGCATTCAGCTTATTGAGATAAACTGTTGTTTCTATGCAGCAGTTTAGAAAAGATTTTTGTGCAGATTCTAAAACAGACACTCCCAGCAAAATACCGGCCTCTAAGAAATAGCAATAAGACTGCGTCTAAAACTCAAATAAAACGTTTCTTTCAAACTGCTGTGCTGTGTGTTCGTTCACCTAAGGGAGTTGAATCTATGTTTAGATTCAGCGACTTAGAAACACGCCTATTCTGGGAGCTGCGTTTGGCTATTCCAGAATGAATGGGAGTATATGCTGTAACTAGAAACACAGGCTTCTAAAACCAAAACGGAGCTAGCTAACAGAATGATTGTGAATGAGGGCTTTCAACTTAACGAATTAAACTGCTCCACTTAAGCAGCAGTTTACAAACCATTTATATGGAAATTCTAAAACCAACATTTCCAGGAAAACACCAGCCTAAAAGCAATAGCAGTAACAGTGCATCTATAACATGGAAGAAATGTTTTTTTCAAACTCCTCTGCTGTGTGTTCATTCACCTAAGAGACTTCAATATATACTCAGATTCAGCGAGTTACAAACACGTTTATTCCAGGAGCTGCGTTTGCAAATATCAGAGTGTACTGGGGTACAAGATGTAAAGAGAAATATCTGATTACACTTAGAAACCCGTTTCTTTTAGGAGCTGCGTTTGGATATTCCAGAGTGAATGAGAGTATATGCTGTAAAGAGAAATAACTGCTTCTAAAACCAAAAGGCAGCTATCTAACTGAATGGTTGTCAATGCGTGCACTCAACTTCCAGAGATAAACCTGTGTGTGGATTCAGCAGTCTGCAAACACTTTCTCTGCAGAGTCCCAAAACAGGCGTTTTCAGCCCATTACCGGCATATGGAAGAAACAGCAGTAAGCCCAGGGAAATATCTGCTTCTAAATCCAAAACGCAGCTATCTAACAGAACGGTTGTCAATGTGTGCACTCAACTTCCAGAGTTAAACCCGTGTGTGGATTCAGCAGTCTGCAAACACTTTCTCTGCAGAGTCCCAAAGCAGGCGTTTTCAGCCCATAACCGGCATATGGAAGAAACAGCAGTAAGCACAGGGAAATATCTGCTTCTAAATCCAAAACGCAGCTATCTAACAGAACGGTTGTCAATGTGTGCACTCAACTTCCAGAGTTAAACCCGTGTGTGGATTCAGCAGTCTGCAAACACTTTCTCTGCAGAGTCCCAAAGCAGGCGTTTTCAGCCCATAACCGGCATATGGAAGAAACAGCAGTAAGCACAGGGAAATATCTGCTTCTAAATCCAAAACGCAGCTATCTAACAGAACGGTTGTCAATGTGTGCACTCAACTTCCAGAGTTAAACCCGTGTGTGGATTCAGCAGTCTGCAAACACTTTCTCTGCAGAGTCCCAAAGCAGGCGTTTTCAGCCCATAACCGGCATATGGAAGAAACAGCAGTAAGCACAGGGAAATATCTGCTTCTAAATCCAAAACGCAGCTATCTAACAGAACGGTTGTCAATGTGTGCACTCAACTTCCAGAGTTAAACCCGTGTGTGGATTCAGCAGTCTGCAAACACATTCTCTGCAGAGTCCCAAAACAGGCGTTTTCAGCCCATTACCGGCATATGGAAGAAACAGCAGTAAGCACAGGGAAATATCTGCTTCTAAATCCAAAACGCAGCTATCTAACAGAACGGTTGTCAATCCGTGCACTCAACTTCCAGAGTTAAACCCGTGTGTGGATTCAGCAGTCTGCAAACACTTTCTCTGCAGAGTCCCAAAACAGGGGTTTTCAGCCCATTACCGGCATATGGAAGAAACAGCAGTAAGCACAGGGAAATATCTGCTTCTAAATCCAAAACGCAGCTATCTAACAGAACGGTTGTCAATGTGTGCACTCAACTTCCAGAGTTAAACCCGTGTGTGGATTCAGCAGTCTGCAAACACTTTCTCTGCAGAGTCCCAAAACAGGCGTTTTCAGCCCATTACCGGCATATGGAAGAATCAGCAGTAAGGAGAGGGAAATATCTGCTTCTAAATCCAAAACGCAGCTATCTAACAGAACGGTTGTCAATGTGTGCACTCAACTTCCAGAGTTAAACCCGTGTGTGGATTCAGCAGTCTGCAAACACTTTCTCTGCAGAGTCCCAAAGCAGGCGTTTTCAGCCCATTACCGGCATATGGAAGAAACAGCAGTAAGCACAGGGAAATATCTGCTTCTAAATCCAAAACGCAGCTATCTAACAGAACGGTTGTCAATGTGTGCACTCAACTTCCAGAGTTAAACCCGTGTGTGGATTCAGCAGTCTACAAACACTTTCTCTGCAGAGTCCCAAACCAGGCGTTTTCAGCCCATTACCGGCATATGGAAGAAACAGCAGTAAGCACAGGGAAATATCTGCTTCTAAATCCAAAACGCAGCTATCTAACAGAACGGTTGTCAATGTGTGCACTCAACTTCCAGAGTTAAACCCGTGTGTGGATTCAGCAGTCTGCAAACACTTTCTCTGCAGAGTCCCAAAGCAGGCGTTTTCAGCCCATTACCGGCATATGGAAGAAACAGCAGTAAGCACAGAAAATATCTGCTTCTAAATCCAAAACGCAGCTATCTAACAGAACGGTTGTCAATGTGTGCACTCAACTTCCAGAGTTAAACCCGTGTGTGGATTCAGCAGTCTGCAAACACTTTCTCTGCAGAGTCCCAAAGCAGGCGTTTTCAGCCCATTACCGGCATATGGAAGAAACAGCAGTAAGCCCAGGGAAATATCTGCTTCTAAATCCAAAACGCAGCTATCTAACAGAACGGTTGTCAATGTGTGCACTCAACTTCCAGAGTTAAACCCGTGTGTGGATTCAGCAGTCTGCAAACACTTTCTCTGCAGAGTCCCAAAACAGGCGTTTTCAGCCCATTACCGGCATATGGAAGAAACAGCAGTAAGCACAGGGAAATATCTGCTTCTAAATCCAAAACGCAGCTATCTAACAGAACGGTTGTCAATGTGTGCACTCAACTTCCAGAGTTAAACCCGTGTGTGGATTCAGCAGTCTGCAAACACTTTCTCTGCAGAGTTCCAAAACAGGCGTTTTCAGCCCATTACCGGCATATGGAAGAAACAGCAGTAAGCACAGGGAAATATCTGCTTCTAAATCCAAAACGCAGCTATCTAACAGAACGGTTGTCAATGTGTGCACTCAACTTCCAGAGTTAAACCCGTGTGTGGATTCAGCAGTCTGCAAACACTTTCTCTGCAGAGTCCCAAAACAGGCGTTTTCAGCCCATTACCGGCATATGGAAGAAACAGCAGTAAGCACAGGGAAATATC
This sequence comes from Aotus nancymaae, assembly GCF_030222135.1. Classification (NCBI taxonomy): domain Eukaryota; kingdom Metazoa; phylum Chordata; class Mammalia; order Primates; family Aotidae; genus Aotus; species Aotus nancymaae. Next base: position 119,823 of record NW_026989060.1, read on the forward strand.
TGCTTCTAAATCCAAAACGCAGCTATCTAACAGAACGGTTGTCAATGCGTGCACTCAACTTCCAGAGTTAAACCCGTGTGTGGATTCAGCAGTCTGCAAACACTTTCTCTGCAGAGTCCCAAAACAGGCGTTTTCAGCCCATTACCGGCATATGGAAGAAACAGCAGTAAGCACAGGGAAATATCTGCTTCTAAATCCAAAACGCAGCTATCTAACAGAACGGTTGTCAATGTGTGCACTCAACTTCCAGAGTTAAACCCATGTGTGGATTCAGCAGTCTGCAAACACTTTCTCTGCAGAGTCCCAAACCAGGCGTTTTCAGCCCATTACCAGCATATGGAAGAAACAGCAGTAAGCACAGGGAAATATCTGCTTCTAAATCCAAAACGCAGCTATCTAACAGAACGGTTGTCAATGTGTGCACTCAACTTCCAGAGTTAAACCCGTGTGTGGATTCAGCAGTCTGCAAACACTTTCTCTGCAGAGTCCCAAAACAGGCGTTTTCAGCCCATTACCGGCATATGGAAGAAACAGCAGTAAGCACAGGGAAATATCTGCTTCTAAATCCAAAACGCAGCTATCTAACAGAACGGTTGTCAATGTGTGCACTCAACTTCCAGAGTTAAACCCGTGTGTGGATTCAGCAGTCTGCAAACACTTTCTCTGCAGAGTCCCAAAACAGGCGTTTTCAGCCCATTACCGGCATATGGAAGAAACAGCAGTAAGCACAGGGAAATATCTGCTTCTAAATCCAAAACGCAGATATCTAACAGAACGGTTGTCAATGCGTGCACTCAACTTCCGGAGTTAAACCCGTGTGTGGATTCAGCAGTCTGCAAACACTTTCTCTGCAGAGTCCCAAAACAGGCGTTTTCAGCCCATTACCGGCATATGGAAGAAACAGCAGTAAGCACAGGGAAATATCTGCTTCTAAATCCAAAACGCAGCTATCTAACAGAACGGTTGTCAATGTGTGCACTCAACTTCCAGAGTTAAACCCGTGTGTGGATTCAGCAGTCTGCAAACACTTTCTCTGCCGAGTCCCAAACCAGGCGTTTTCAGCCCATTACCGGCATATGGAAGAAACAGCAGTAAGCACAGGGAAATATCTGCTTCTAAATCCAAAACGCAGCAATCTAACAGAACGGTTGTCAATGTGTGCACTCAACTTCCAGAGTTAAACCCGTGTGTGGATTCAGCAGTCTGCAAACACTTTCTCTGCAGAGTCCCAAAACAGGCGTTTTCAGCCCATTACCGGCATATGGAAGAAACAGCAGTAAGCCCAGGGAAATATCTGCTTCTAAATCCAAAACGCAGCTATCTAACAGAACGGTTGTCAATGTGTGCACTCAACTTCCAGAGTTAAACCCGTGTGTGGATTCAGCAGTCTGCAAACACTTTCTCTGCAGAGTCCCAAAGCAGGCGTTTTCAGCCCATAACCGGCATATGGAAGAAACAGCAGTAAGCACAGGGAAATATCTGCTTCTAAATCCAAAACGCAGCT